>NC_090650.1:162706978-162969478 GCF_040937935.1 Hyperolius riggenbachi
TCTGACAGCCTATGAAACACAGCAGATCTTTGGAATGTTCAATTTTATTCAGCCTATAGGGAACACTCTGAGACTTCCATGTTTAATGCCTGCATACTGCCTTTAGAGAGGGTGCCCAAGCATTGGACCTGTGAATTAAGAGAGAGTCTAAGATCTTGTTTTCATCCATGCTAGTACGGGTGAGTGTAGCCTGGTGGTGGGCTATTTATGGCTGAGTAGAGAAGCAACAATATACCATTCTGCATTTGGTCTTGCAAGCAAATGCTTTCAAAGTGGGATGGTTGGGCTGCACACCCTGGGACAGCCAGGCTGAGTATAAAATGGTGCATTTGTCAAGCCCTAAACCATTCTAGACGGGTAGGTTGAGTTAGTTCTAGGAATTGTGCCCATGTTGGAATCATTCCCCATACTAGGAAGACTTAGGCTGGATCCACACTATAAGCACTTTTGTGAGCTCTTGCATTTGATTAGCGCTTGCTGAGCGCGTGTTAAAAAAAATCGCTCCCATTAACTTTCATAAAAAATCGCCGTAAAAATCACATAAAAATTGCAGCGATCACGTACGCGAAACAACGTATGTGTTCGATGGAATTTTTATGCGATTTTTGCTGTGATTTTAATGAAAGTGAATAGGAACAATTTTTTAACACGTGCTCAGCAAGCGCTAATCAAACACAAACGCTCACAAAAGCACTTATAGTGTGGACCTGGCCTTAGAGGGTTGTGAAGCCCTTTGTAGTTCAGCATGAGATGTTGGAAGGGTGGAGCCCTTCTGCAAAGTCAGAGTTGTGGAGTCAGTCAGACATGGCTGAGAGCCATGATTGAAGGGAGGCTTGTATACAGGTAGCATTCTGTAACTGTGATAGGTAATTATTGATTTTTCTCTTAGCACAGCTAAGTTGGTATTTTGGGCGAAGCAGGTCATTTCGGTGCACACTCTAACCCATGCTGTGCTTGACCTGGGCACTGCAATAGACATAATGTTATTGTGTCTATTACCGCACAAGGTTAATTCGGGGCTCCGGCGATCTCCTTACAAGTTATTATGACTCGGAGGGGGAATAGTAATTAACATCACCTGGAATTTGTGCGGCAGCAGGGTGAGTTGTCGACTCACTCTTTGCCAAAATAACTTGTTGTGTAAATCCATGTATGCTATTTTGGGATCATAGCAGACCCCTTTATGAGAAAGGGCTTAGGAGGACGTCTTCAATTTTACCCATTGCGGAGCTTAGAAGTCTCCATAGAATGCAAGGAGTATAGACACCTATGCTGCCTAATATTTTAATAAGTTGGGTACCAAGATGCCATCACTTTTGTGCCAGTACATTACCAATTGCGATATGCAGGGCTGTTTTCCCCACCCACAATATCTTATATGTGCTCCACGACCTGAGAAGCACAGGAAGATCCCTGTACAAAGGTACATAATTCCATTTATACAATTGGTTCGTTGGCCATTTTAACGCCCAGGTACTGAGTAAAGTGATCACAGTGTTGCAATTTATGGGTAGCAGATATGCCTTTTGCTAGATTGTTGGAAACGTTGCAGTACCTAGCTTTAGACTTTTCATATTTGAGTCTTAAGGCCGACAACCCTTCAAAATATTTTTGCAGCTTCATGAGATTAGGGATTGAAGTGTGTGAGCTTGAGAGGGTCAAAATGATGTAATTGGCAGAAAGACGCAACTTGAATTATTTCCTTGATATTTTGTAACCCCGAATATCTTTGTTAAAATCAAGGTGGGCTGCTAGGGGTTCTAGAACGATGAAAAATATAGTTGGTGACAGAGGACATCCTTGGCATGTGCCAAGATGGATATGAATGGGGTATTAGGGGATTTGTGTAGCTTTAAAGTGACCTGGGGATGGTTGGAGTAGATTTGGGTTAGCCATGACAGGAAGGGGGATGAGAACATTAAACATGTATGGCCAGGAGATCACATCAAAGGCTTTTTCTATGTCTAGGGTTATGGTCATTAGAAGGGAATTCGTTTTATTGGCGTGGAAAATAAAGGCTATGTTTTTTCTAATGTTGTCTGTGGCCTGTCTAAATATTATAAATCACTGTTTATTTAGTCTAGATGAAAGAGTTTATTTAGGCTAGAGGTAAGGATGGTTGTGAATAATTTGTAGTCGATATTAAGTAGGGAAATGGGTTTTTGGGTTGTAAAGGGTTTCTATAGGGTTTAGGGATTAGGGTTATGCGGGCCTCAAGAAATTAAGGCTCTACTGTAATTCTGAGGCTAATGGACATGGCTGAGACTGTTAGGAAGTATTAAAAGTAGATCTGGTACGTGTTTTAAAAATTTAGGGAGGGTGGTAAGGCTGTGTAGAATGCAGACTTATGCAGACTTGAGTACTTTGTAAAGCTGGACACTGGTTCACTTTAAATTAACTGACTCAGGACCACGGTAGTGAGAATCTATGCCGCATCAGCGGCTCTTTATCCCTCTTGTGGCGTAGATTCTACATATGACATCCGAGCTTCCTCCTATGGGAAGAGAGACATTTTTATTTGCTCCTTACCAGGTGATCAATGTGAGCCTATCACAGTGATCATGGATGGCAAAGTGAAAAAAGGCTCTGGTCCGTAATCAGTTACAAAGCTGCCCATAATTATTCATACCCCTGGCAAATTTTGACTTACAGTTACCTTTATGCAACCAGCAAGTAATTGTTTATGAGAAATGACATAGGTGTCACTGTCACCCAAAAGACAATAAGACGATGTACAGTAGGCATTATTGTGGAAAAAAACATTTCCCAGTTTTTATTTAAATTTTAGCAAAAAGTGTTTAAAATTATTCATACCCTTCACAAACTGTCACAGTCTGTGGAAAATTCCAAAGTTCTATACCATTACCAAATAGTCTAAGCTGTTCTAAAGCATCCTAATTACCCTGATTAATTGGGAACAGCTGTTTTAATTAACTCAACAGGTGAAAAACAGCAGCTCTCTGCAGTTGGTTTGTGCACAGTCATGGCTTAGACAAAGGAGCTCAGTGAGGACCTGCGGCTGAGCATTGTGGCTGCTCACAAGTCAGGAAAGGGCTGCAAGGCCATTTCTAAATGTTTTCCAGTTCCAGTGGCTACAGTGCAAAATATTATTAAAAAATACAAGATGTTCTGCACTGTGGAAAATCTTAGAGGACGTGGTGGGAAGCCAAAAGTGACACCTGTGCTGGCCACAGGGGCGGACTGACAACTAATGGGGCCCCCGGGCAATAGGAGATTATGGGGCCCGGTACCAGGGTTGGCCCACATTCCACGTTAATTTTTACAGACTAAGATATAATAATTTACTCACCACAGATATTTTACACTGATAAACAACCAGCCGAAAAATGGGTGTGGTCACGCAACAGAATGTGGACGTGGTCATGGGTGGGAAAAAATATACATGACCTTAGAAGTAGTGTAAAAGGTCTGCCGGGGACATTTGAACTCTGCCATACTGTTTCCCCCCAAAATACATGTAATCTGACAGCATTTAACCAAAAATCCATGCAATATGGCAGAGGTTCCTCCAAAATACAGATAATATGGCAGTCCTTCTCCCAAAACAGACATAATCTGGCAGCAGCGGTTCCCCCAAATACACATAATTTGGCAGCGGTTCCCCAAAATATGCGTAATCTGGCAGTGGATCACCCAAAATGCATGTAATCTGGCAGCAGTGGTTACCCCAATATACACATAATCTGGAAGCAGCGGTTCCTCCAACATACACAATCAGCTGTTTCCCAAAATACACTTAATATGGCAGCTGCAGTTCCCCAAAAATAGTTAATCTGGCAGCAGTTCCCCACAAATAGGTGCCCCCAGTATAGGTAACCAGGTCAAAATGCATCCCCAGTGGAAGTAACCAGGTCTATAGGTGTTGCCTGTGCAGGTATCCAGGTCTATAGGTGTCCCCAGAATAGGTAACTAGGTCTATGGGTGTCCCCAGAATAGGTAGCCAGGTCTATGGGTGTCCCCAGTATAGATACCCAGGTCTACAGGTGTCTCCAGAATAGGTAGCCAGGTCTATAGGTGTCCCCAGTACAGATAGCCAAGTCTATAGGTGTCTCCAGTATAGATAGCCAGGTCTATTGGTGCCCCCAGTATATGTAGCCAGGTGTATAGGTGTTCCCAGTATAGCCAGGTCTATAGTTATCCCCAGTATATGGAGCCAGGTCTATAGGTGTCCCCAGTATATGTAGTCAGGTGTATAGGTCTCCCCAGTATATGTAGCCAAGTGTATAGGTGTTGCCAGTATTTGTAGCCAGGTCTATAGGTGTCCCCAGTATATGTAGCTAGGTCTATAGGTGTCCCCAGGAAGGGAGGCAGCCAGTGAAAGGGAGCGATGGGCACAGTGGTGGAGAAGGGGGATGTCTCCCCCCCTTCCCTCACCTTTGGGCCCCCCTTCCTGGCTCTCCCCTCCGGATTAATGTTTAAGTCTCGGTTCAGCGGCTGACAGCGGGCGGGGACTTACCGCTGTTCTTCCAGCCGGCAGAGGGAGCTGTGATCTGTGTGCCGCTAGTCTGGTCTTGAGTAGACCAGACTAGCGGCACACAGATCAAAGCTCCCTCTGGTGTCTGTAACAGCGGTAAGTCCCCGCCCACTGTCAGCAGCTGTACGACACTTAAATATTCCAGAGGGGACAGCCATGAAGAGGGGCCCCAAGGTGAGGGAAGGGGGGGAGACGTCCCCCTTCTCCGCCACTGTGCCCATCGCTCCCTTTTACTGACTGCCTCTGCTCAGGGTGCTCTAGGGCCCCCCCCCAACCACAGGCCCTCGGCCCGTGCCCGAATGGTCAGTCTGCCCCTGGCTGGCCAGGAGGATAGCAAGAGAGGTGATAAAGAATCCAAAGAACACCACCAAGGCCATCCTGGTGAATCTGGTCTCTGCTGATTGCAATGTCTCAAGGTAGACAATCTAACAGACACTGCACACTGCTGGGTTTCACTGATGCAGAACAAGGAGGACACCACTTCTCCAGATAAGGCACACAAAAGCTCGCTTGACCTTTGCAAACGCTTATCTGGACAAAGAAGATGACTTATGGTCTTCTGTGAAAAAAATTGCATTGTTTGGTCACAATGATGTTTTCTTCATTAGGCATAAAACAGGAGAAGCCCAAAGAAGACTATCCCCACTGTCAAAAATAGTGGTAGGAACCTAATGCTTTGCGGCTCTTTTTAAGCCAATGGACCAGGGAACCTAATCACAGTAAACGGCACCATGAAAAAAAGAGTAATACATGAGGATTCTCAAGGACAGCATCAGGTAGTCTGCAGAGAAACTTTGCCTTGGCCACCAATGAACATTTCAGCATGACTATGACCCAAAACACACAACAAAAGTGGTGAAGAAATGGTTAGCAGACAACAACATTTACATTTTGGAGTGGCCCAGCCAGAGTCCTGACCTGAATCCAATTGAGAATCTGTGGAGGGAGCTAAAGATCAGAGTGATGACAAGAAGACCCTCCAACCTGAAAGATTTGGAGCTCATTGCTAAAGATGAATGGGCAAAAATACCTGTGGAGACATGCAAAAAGCAGGTCTGCAATTATAGGAAGCGTTTGATTGCTATAATAGCTAATAAAGGCTTTTCTATTGATTATTGAGAATCAAATGAATAATTTTAGACAGGACACATTTTGCTCAAATGTAAATAAAAGCTGAGTAATGTTTTGTTTTTTTTCACAATAATTCCTCTTGTACATCGTCTTATTATGTTTTGGGAAACACCTATGTCATTTCCTGTCAAAAAATTACTTGCTGGTTGAATAAAAGTAACTAAGTCAAAATTTTCCAGGGGTATGAATAATTATGGGCAGCACTGTAAGTAGCAGGGTTCTTAGTAGGAGGTCAATTGCCTAGAGTGCAGGGATTCAGAAACTGAATGGGTGCAAAGAGATGAAGAATCTGCATGGAATTGTGCATTGCATCTTCCTAAACACCTATGGAAGAGAGAAATGACTAGGAAGTGCCTAGTCACGGTGATAAAAACTTACCATTTAATTTGGGAAGGAAAAAGTCCAAAGTTGGCTAGCACACCATAAGATAATGCAGAAGTGTTTTTTTCTTCAATGCATGTGTCATTTGTTTTGGGGCCAAGGAGGGTCCCCTTTTTTAGAAAGTGCAGACATACAAACAATACATTGTTGTTCACAGTATAAATACAATGACAAAGTGTAAATGCAATGGCACACCAATGGTATTTTAGGGACCAGCCCTCCTTATTTGATATGCCCAAGTATGCAACCATCACAATGTATACACAGCAGTTGCAGACTATAAAGTACCATAAAAACACTGACCTGTATCATATATTCAAATCGCCCATTCCTGGGTCACCACTTTCATCTGCAGTACTAATAATGCCAATGCTCAGTCATAGCTGGATTTGTGGGCAGGTACCATAGGCCTGGGACTAGGGCGGAGTTTAAGGTGGGGTGATGTTGCAGCTGTCTGCAGCTGTTCCATAATTACCTATCTGTGCAGCAACGTCCTCCTCCTCCTCCTCAGTCTCTTGTGCATGCTGTGTGGTCCATCCCAGCCCCTCTACTGTGACACTGGGTGAAGAGGCAGATAGCACAGCAGGAGATCCAAAGAGGAGTGCAGGCATGGAGAGTTAAGCTGGCCATACACTAGGCCGATTCCCGCCAGATCGACAGCAGATTCGATCACTGGGATCGAATCTGCTGTCACATCGTTCCCGCAACACGCCGAATTTCGATACATTTCGTCCGATCCCGTCAATCGCTCCGTGCGGAAAATTACCGTCGATCGCGCGCGGGTAGGGAGCGCGTCGCTAGCGGCGTTCGAGTACTCGACGACCGACGCAATAGACGCAATAGTCCGCATACATTACCTGCTCCGCCGGCACCATTGCCCCCGGTCACCGCTGCTCCGTCTCCGCGCTGGTCTGGTCTCCGGTTCCGGCATGCTTCACTTCTTCTAGCCCGGCAGGAAGTTTAAACAGTAGAGGGCGCTCTACTGTTTAAACTTCCTGCCGGGCAGGAAGAAGTAAAGCATGCCGGACCTGGAGACCAGAGCGGAGACAGAGCAGCAGTGACTGGGGGCAGTCGCGCCGGCGGAGCAGGTAACGTATGCGGCGGCCGCGGCTGCGGCAGCAGCACCACCACCACAACAGATTGTGAACGGTTTCAGGCTGAAATCGGTTCACAATCTGTTTGCAGTAAAGATAGCCATACGATCCCTCTCTGATCAGATTCGATCAGAGAGGGATCTATCTGTTGGTCGAATCTGATGGCAAATCGACCAGTGTATGGCTACCTTAACCCATTCGCGTTCCGTCGTTTTCACGTGAGAAATGTTCACCTCCCATTCATTAGCCTATAACTTTATCACTACTTATCACAATGAACTGATCTATATCTTGTTTTTTCCACCACCAATTAGGCTTTCTTTGGGGGGTACATTTTGCTAAGAGCCACTTTACTGTAAATGCATTTTAACAGGAAGAATAAGAAAAAAAATGGAAAAATTCATTATTTCTCAGTTTTCAGCCATTATAGTTTTAAAATAATACATGCCTCCATAATTAAAACTCACGTATTGTATTTGCCCATATGTCCCGGTTATTACACCGTTAAAATTATGTCCCTATCACAATGTATGGCGACAATATTTTATTTGGAAATAAAGGTGCATTTTTTCCATTTTGCATCTATCACTATTTACAAGTTTAAAATAAAAAAAAATATAGAAATATTTCATCTTTACATTGATATTTAAAAAGTTTAGACCCTTAGGTAAATATTTACATGTTTTTTTTTTTTATTGTAATGGTTTTTTTTTATAGTAAACAATTTATTTGGGTAGTTTTGGGAGGGTGGAAGGTAAACAATAGATTTATAATGTAAATGTGTGTTCATTTTTATTTTTTTTACTTACATTTGTAGTTTTACTTTTTGGCCACAAGATGGCGGCCATGAGTTTGTTTACATGACGTCACTCTAAGCGTAACACACGCTTGGAGTGACTCATCGGGGAGGGAACAGCCAGAAAAAGCACAGCTTCCGAGAGAAGCTGTCGCTTTTTCAGCGGGGGAGAGGAATCAGTGATCGGGCACCATAGCCCGATACATTGATTCCTTGGCTACCGAATTCGCGGCCGGGAGTGCGCGTGCACGCACGCGATCTGCCGCGGGAGTGCGCGTGCACGCGTGCGGTCTGCCGTGGGAGCGCGCGGTAGCGAGCATGGTTCCTGGACGTAGTTTCTACGTCCAGGAACCAAAATAGGTTAAGTTATGGAAAAGCTGTTCTGACTGAGCCACGCTGCTATCCTTACTGCTGATCTTATCAATGAAGTCTGCTGCCTTCTGCACTAACCCTTCTACTAAACGCTTTGCCCCACCAGTGAAAAACTTTAGCCCGTCAGTCTCCCCTCCCCTTCTTGAAAGATATGTCATCTAGGAGAAGGCTGTCATGCTTAACGACTGAAGGATCAACATTTAAAACGTAAAGTCCTGGGGCTGGCTTTTGCGCGCGCATCTCCTGCTTGGTAGGTGGAGTGGAGCTCCCAGCGGCGATCGCTGCTAGGAGACTGTTAGACAGCGAAACCGCCATCTATTTAGTACGTACAGCACTACGATCTAAGGCAGCGCTGTACAGAGGTCAGCCGTGTCACTCAGCTGTCCCCTCCAGAGGGACAAAAGCGATCCACTGTGATAGGCTGAAGCCTATCACAGCCAATTGTGCTGATTGGCTGGTGGAGGGAGGAAGGGGGGGGGAAGAGGGGAAAAAAATGGTAAAAATATTACAAAAATAAATAAATCTTTTTCAGCCTAATTTCTTTTTTTACAACTTTTATCACACTCCTTATAATTGCTTAATGCAGTCTCGGCCCCCTTCCTGTTTTAGGAACTTATAGGCATTCTTTTTCGACTTCATTTTATCTCTATAACCTTACTATTGATCCATAGAGGGCTTTTTTTATTCCTAGATGTTTTGTTTCCATATAGGTATTCTGGCAGCAGCGCAACGCCGAGACCCAATCTGTAGATCTTACTTCTGAGTCTCGGCAAGCCACTGATGTCGCTGGAAAGCAAGGCGCTTCTCAAAGTCTATTGGACAGGCGGAGGGCGCGCTCTCAGTACGCTCTCCGCCGAAGCAAACAGTGATACTTACTTACACATAGAAAAGATTAGAGGAGCTCAGGGTATAGGCAAAAATATATTCAACAATTTATTCATCAATTACCAGCGTAGAAAACACAATAACACATTTAAAATTCCCACCCATAAAACCCCTGTGACTGACTGAGAAAGGCGCCTGCAACATGTATGATTCATAAGCAGTCCCGGAGTGCACTCCTTGAAAAGACCAGCGCTGAGAAAACGTAATAAATCTTCAGGCCCATTAATCAGTCCACAGGACAAGTAAACGCCAGCAACAGTAGGAGCAAAATCTTTATCCTCAACCCGTGTGCTTGATACAGCACGCCTCTATATTTATCATATGTACGTGCGCATTACAGCCACATATATACTTGTGTCAAACCTCTCAGCCTCTCACTGGCAGCTGACATTGTGTCACAACCTTTTGGTAAACTCACGTGACCACACACTGAACTAGACAGGCAACCCTCCGGATGAATGCGGGGACCTGCTGGACATAGCCATGTATCGGCGAGGATGGTGCTCGAAAACAGCGCGCTGCAGCCGGCTTGGATGCGTACAAGGCGAGAGGAAGCGCAAGGAGGCACGGGGAGGACAGAGCGCCGCCCACTCCACCAGCGTCACTGGCTCACGTGACGCGTTTCATCCAACCGGATTTCCTCAGACCTGTAGCCATGGTTACTCCAGCCTTCCCTTTTTTTTGTAACACTAGTTTTTATTTTAGTATAGAGCCTTTATGCATACAGTAGAGCAGGAACAATGAATGAATGATACATTATACATCATGAACATGTAATCAAGCAACATCAAAGTTGTATTGTGTGGACTTAGGCCTAGGGGAATGTTATGGTGGAAGCAATAAGACAGATTCATAAGTTTATAGACTCAGTTTTTAAGCTATAAGTCCTTGAACATTGGGTCGAGTCACTTATATATGAGCGTAAAAAGCTCACGGGACACCAGTCCAGAGGCTTCAGATTGTACAATCATATAAGTAGGGAGAAGTAAGAGTATCAGATAGTCCTGTTGTTTAGGCTGTTTTTAGGTGTAAAAGACATTCTAGTAACCAAGTAGTAATGGTAGAACGAAGTAAAATAAAGCATTTCAACATAGAAAA
The DNA here is from genome assembly GCF_040937935.1 of Hyperolius riggenbachi. Classification (NCBI taxonomy): domain Eukaryota; kingdom Metazoa; phylum Chordata; class Amphibia; order Anura; family Hyperoliidae; genus Hyperolius; species Hyperolius riggenbachi. Next base: position 162,717,231 of record NC_090650.1, read on the forward strand.
CAAGATAAATCATTAGGTCACAGTGTTTAGAGCCAAAGTATTTCTAGAATCTTCATATGGTCAAGGGTGTTAGAAAGAGCCTATTAGATCTCCTAACCGATCTTTAAATAGCATTGTGTTATTTAATATTACTGAAGAGATATGTTACAGATATTTGCCCATCACGGGGGGTTATTGTCCGTAGTGGTATACACCCATGGGTCCCAAACCCTATGGAAGTTTATTTTGGTATCTCTGAGTGTAGCTGTCATTTGCTCCATGGTTTTAGTCCAGGCTATTTTATTTTGAATTTCAGAGATGGTAGGCGGGGCTATGTTCTTCCAAGCTGTGGCTATTGAGAGCCTTGTGGCTGTTAAAATGTGGGTTATGAGCCTTGATGTATGTCTGTTAACGTTTGAGGGGGGTTTACCCAATAACATTAGTAGGGGGTCCATGGGGACTAGAGTGCCCATGAAAGATAGAATTAGGTCCTGGACTTGTTGCTAGAGGGGTGAGATCAGTGGGCAATGCCAGAAGATGTGCTCTAGGGTTCCTTTCTCACCGCACCCTCTCCAGCACAAATCAGAAGTATGGAAACAAATACAGGTAGAAGGCTGCGCATCCCTGACCCAATACTGTACAATTGAATGATTAATCGCTATGGCGTACACTGCCCCTATTGGACTAAAATTGTACACCCCGCACCCAAACAATGCAAAGCATATGTTTTGCATCTATTTGATTGCTGAGTGTGTATTTGAGCTATTTAAGTGGTGCACATGAGGTGATAAGTCATTGAAATGCAGCCCATGTTGGTGAGCGCTTGCTTTATTTTCTACAAATCAGAAGTGCCCGAGTATACTTTTGCGAGTATGGTGGGGGTTAAGTACCATCTATAGGAGTATCTTATAGATATTTTCCTTGATTTGTACACACATTGAAGAGTGCCTTGCATTTTCCCAGATGACTTACCAGTCTTCTATGGGAATAGTTATGGATAAAGCCTTTTCCCATTTTTGCATATAGGGATGGGAGGGAGTTATTGTGCCAGATTTATTATGGAGCATGTTATATATTTGTAATATTAAATTTTTTTGATGTCCTCTATGTAAGCAGATGGTCTCAAACAGGGTTTGTGAAGAGTTGTGGGTAGATTTATGGGCACGAGTATAGTGCTGGAGATGGTGGGAGATCTGATTAAATTCCAATAGGGTTTGGGAGTTAAATTGTATCTTATCCTGTAGCGTGGATCTAGATTGTAGTTTGCCAGTTTTCGGGTCTGTAACCTAGGCTGAACTATTGTGTCATAAAGATTTTTGAGATGCCTGGGAGAAAGGAGGGATTTCCTAAAAATGGAAGGAGTGGTGAAGGGCTGGATTTTAGGTGGGCTAGGACAATAGATTTCCAAATGTGCGTTGTAAAAGTAATAGTGGGTTGTAAAAGTAATCGTTTTCCAACAGGGATAGGAGGCGCCCGTGTGATGTATTGGGTGTTCTCTTTATACAAAGAGACTCCACTCGATAAAAGGTTACGAAGGTTTATTTTAGCACAATAGACAACGCGTTTCGCGGTCCAAGCCGCTTCCTCAGGTCAATAACAGGTGCTTTTTTAAAAAAAACAAATTAATGAAATCACTAGAAATACATAAAAGTACATAAAACATAAGACATAAATGTGGACATACAGTAATAATATATAGAAATTGCAGGCATGAGCCATTATGATATATATATAGCCGTATAATATATAGAAATATAGATATAGCCGTATAATATAATATATGGAAATTGCAGGCATGAGCCATTATGGGAACCAGCCCTTAGTCTAAGTAGTTAGGTTATAAAATCAAAAATCAAACCACGCACATGATAAAAAAAAAAAAAAAAAACAAGCAAAAAAAGTACTTCAAAAGATAGATATAGATTACTGTACCAGATGTAATGGGTTTGGAAGGAAGGAATAGGGAATATATCTCTGGATGGCAGAAACAGTGCATAATATAGTAATAAGATGTACCTCGTTATATACTAATAATATACCTCATGGTATGCTAAACGTAGAAGATGTCAGAGGGGGAAATAGAATTGTAATGGGCTAAAAGCTGTGGACCGAAAAGGGGGGGGGGGGGGGAGGGGGTGTAGGTAAATAGCCCGTTACAGTGTGTAGGTACCTAGTATACGGGAGGATACAATAGGGGGAAGCCTGTGTATCAATATAAATTATAGGATAGAGCTCATAGGGTAGGCAGGGTCTAAATGGAAAGTCATGCGAGTACCTATGGAGGTGTGAGTCCCTCTGGTGTGGTCCAAATAATTATATGGGGGACCCGTGGGGGATAGGTAGTGGAAATGGTGGGAACTGATGTATCCTCTGTTAGTTGGTCCTCTATGTGAGGATCTCTGAGGAGCTATAAAGTAATCGGATTCACAATAGTAATACAAATCCACTGCGCTCTCATTCCATAGCCACGATCTAAAATTGAAAAGACAAACTACACATCGCGTAATACTGTAACAGCATGAATGCAAGAAGCCCCGTGTGGTTGTGAACACTCTGTGCTTCCACTCGTGACACCACCACCCAATACTGGAGAGGCTCACCAGATTTCAACCACCTCGTTTTGCAGGTGGATCTCTCGCTTTGTTTTATGTCTCACTCAGACACATCAGTGAGGTACATCCGTATGCTGGTATCAAAAAGGTTTAATATCTTCATAAAATTGCAACTAAAAACACAATAAAATAACACCTCATTGCGCAGTAAGTTGAGACAGATGGCACATAGCCGCGCTTCTCGCGCCTCCTAACTACTTACAAGCTCCACAAAGATATCAAGCGTGTCACAGCGGCTCTCCTAGGGCCCTTGTAGGTGCACTCCCAAATCCCTGCGGCGTCCCGCCGGTTGGAATCTCCACACTACTCCGGGCTTCCGCTTGCTCGCCTAAGGGGGCGTGTCTACGTCTGGCGTCTGGCGTACTGGTTCATGTGGCTATAGGGCCTCAAAACGGGGACCCTATAGAGGTTCTAAAAGAATTTTTTACCTTCAGGCGTGGTCCAGAGAGACAGAGCGCCAAGCCGAGGGCTCTGTTGAGAACGATTAAAATACCGTATAACACGGAAGTGTAGATGGCCGAGCGTGGGTGGTGTGAGGACCAATAGGAGGGTCAGGGGCGTGGTCCGAGTCAATGTCTCCAGCCGATAGGTGTGACGGCCTGGGGCGGCGCACTACGCGTATCAAGACTCGCATTCAATGCGAGCGTACATAGCTGTAGGTATTGTGGCTCTGCGTAAGGGCTGGGGGCAGGGCGCGTGCGTGAGGGTCACAGGCCGCCATGTTGGTCTATGGCAGGTCTGGCAAGTGAAGGGAGAGGTGGAGGGACACTAGAGGAATGCGGGGGGGGGGGGGGGGGGGGGGGATTAGGTATCAATGCACGGATCGGCGTAAAATGGTATAGGATTAAGGTATAATATAATATAAATAATAAATAAAAAGACTCTAGGTTCTAAAAGGTAGTATATCTCTAAAAGAGGCATGAGGGTTAGACATGGGTAACAGGTAATATAAAAAAAAAAAAAAAAACTTTCACCGGGTAGCTGCTGTTACGAAATTACAAATATTCCCTGTATGTTAAACCTATTATGGGGTGATGAGTTTACATATATGCAACAGATATATAGTCCTAGGGACAGGATAACAATTATTGTTACAGTTTCAGTACTGGTTCTAGGAACCATAGGATTAATCAGACATGTTGGAATACTGCCATAGGATTAGCAAGACATGTTGCAATACTGCCATCTCATGGGCAGCTCAAAAACTGTGTAGTAAACATGTATTGTATTTTGTAACTATTTCATTTCAATAGAATTAATATAAACCATAGGTACAAAGACTACTAAGAGTCTGTAATCCACATATTGGGAACCTTGTTGGGTCCGGGGCACCCAAGGCCGATATATATATATGTATATATATATATATACACATATATACACACAATTAGCCGGAACAACCATGTAACAAATTTTTATTATAGTACTAGTTCACAGATCTTATGTCTGGTGGGAACATGGACGTGATTGTATTATTAGTATCCTAGGCTATTATTCCTAATTTAAATCCGTCTGGTGGTCACAGAGGAGAGAACTTCTGATGACCCATGTCTAACCCTCATGCCTCTTTTAGAGATATACTACCTTTTAGAACCTAGAGTCTTTTTATTTATTATTTATATTATATTATACCTTAATCCTATACCATTTTACGCCGATCCGTGCGTTGATACCTAATCCCTCCCCCCCCCCCCCCCCCCCCGCATTCCCCTAGTGTCCCTCCACCTCTCCCTTCACTTGCCAGACCTGCCATAGACCAACATGGCAGCCTGTGACCCTCACGCACGCGCCCTGCCCCCAGCCCTTACGCAGAGCCACAATACCTACAGCTATGTACGCTTGCATTGAATGCGAGTCTTGATACGCGTAGTGCGCCGCCCCAGGCTGTCACACCTATCGGCTGGAGACATTGACTCGGACCACGCCCCTGACCCTATTGGTCCTCACACCACCCACGCTCGGCCATCTACACTTCCGTGTTATACGGTATTTTAATCGTTCTCAACAGAGCCCTCGGCTTGGCGCTCTGTCTCTCTGGACCACGCCTGAAGGTAAAAAATTATTTTAGAACCTCTATAGGGTCCCCGTTTTGAGGCCCTATAGCCACATGAACCAGTCCGATTACTTTATAGCTCCTCAGAGATCCTCACATAGAGGACCAACTAACAGAGGATACATCAGTTCCCACCATTTCCACTACATATCCCCCACGGGTCCCCCATATAATTATTTGGACCACACCAGAGGGACTCACACCTCCATAGGTACTCGCATGACTTTCCATTTAGACCCTGCCTACCCTATGAGCTCTATCCTATAATTTATATTGATACACAGGCTTCCCCCTATTGTATCCTCCCGTATACTAGGTACCTACACACTGTAACGGGCTATTTACCTACACCCCCTCCCCCCCCCCCCCTTTTCGGTCCACAGCTTTTAGCCCATTACAATTCTATTTCCCCCTCTGACATCTTCTACGTTTAGCATACCATGAGGTATATTATTAGTATATAACGAGGTACATCTTATTACTATATTATGCACTGTTTCTGCCATCCAGAGATATATTCCCTATTCCTTCCTTCCAAACCCATTACATCTGGTACAGTAATCTATATCTATCTTTTGAAGTACTTTTTTTGCTTGTGTTTTTTTTTTTTTTTTTTTATCATGTGCGTGGTTTGATTTTTTGATTTTATAACCTAACTACTTAGACTAAGGGCTGGTTCCCATAATGGCTCATGCCTGCAATTTCCATATATTATATTATACGGCTATATCTATATTTCTATATATTATACGGCTATATACATATAATGGCTCATGCCTGCAATTTCTATATATTATTACTGTATGTCCACATTTATGTCTTATGTTTTATGTACTTTTATGTATTTCTAGTGATTTCATTTATTTGTTTTTTTTAAAAAAGCACCTGTTATTGACCTGAGGAAGCGGCTTGGACCGCGAAACGCGTTGTCTATTGTGCTAAAATAAACCTTCGTAACCTTTTATCGAGTGGAGTCTCTTTGTATAAAGAGAACACCCAATACATCACACGGGCGCCTCCTATCCCTGTTGGAAAACGATCTCGTATACCCCACTCGTGGGGATCTTCGTGACTTACAAGAAGCGAAGCCTTTTTTCTGAGGAGCAGCGACCAGCGAATATAAAGACCGAGTGGGGACGGGACTTCCCCACACACCTATACAAGTGGTTGCCTTAAAGCAACCCACACTTGTGAGTATATTTATTCTTAAATTTTAACTTCCTTATCTGAGGATAATACACCAAAAGGGCTCCTGGTACCCTGCGGGTTTTTCTTTTCTCCTTTCTACACTAACCAGATTGTAAAAGTAATGGTGGGGAGGACTTCAGGGTGGGGTAGCTTGAGAGGGGTTTCTGACCAGATGAGTGAAGCCAAGGATAGGGGAAGTAGGCTGGTGGCTTCTATGAGGCCCCATTTGGTGTAGACTTTGATGTTGGTCCATTATTTTATTTGTCTAAGGTGTGCGGCTAAATAGTAGTATTTTATGTGTGGTAGACTGAGCCTGCCCATTTCCCTTGGTGAAAGTAGGACTGATTTAAGGACCCTGGGGCGTTGGGGGTTCCATACGAATTTTAGAAATTCAGACTGTAGCCTTTTTAATTGTGTTGAGGGTACCTGGACAGGTAAGGTCTCGAAGAGGTATAGGAGGCGTGGTAGAATGTTCATCTTTAATGAGTATAACCGTCCTAACCATGAAATCTTATAGAGGATCCACTTATAAAGATCCTGGAGGATTTTTTGAAAGAGGGACGGGAAGTTCTGCTTATAGAGTGTAGACTACGAAGGGGTGATGAGTATGCATAAATACTTGAGAAGGCTTTCCAGAGTTATTCATCAGTGATACAAGGTTTATAGCCTTCCTCGTATTATCGCCAGCTTGGCGGCCTAAAACAAAGCCAACCTGGTCATTATTAATGAGGGTAGTTAATATGGGGTTAAGGCAATTGGCCATTGTTTTAGTAATAATTTTTAAGTCTGAATTTAATAAAGAGATTTGGGTGGTAGCTTTGAGGGAGCTGGGGGTCTTTCCCTCTTTGGGGATCATTGTTATAAGGGAGGAGAGGATAGAGGATGGAGGTTTCTCACCTTGCATAATTTTATTTGCCAATGTGACTAAGTAAGGTATGAGTATCTCTTTAAATTTCTTGTAATAGGGTAAGCCGTCAGGGCCAGGGCTGTTCATTGACGGGAGTGTTTTTAATACTTCTATCTCAGAGTAAGAGAAAGGGGCGTTAAGTTGGGAGCGCTGTTCTTCAGAAAGTTTAGGTAGGTTGAGAGGAGTGAGGAAGGAATCTATTTTAGTAAGGAAGGAAGGGTCAGAAGATTGATCTGGTAGGTTATATAGTTGTTTATAATAGTCTGAAAATATCTGGGAGATTCTTTGGGGATCATAGTGGGTAGTTCCTTCAGGATCTTTCATGGAGTATATTGCCTGTTGGGAAGTTTTAGGGTTCAATTTGCGTGCCAGTATTGTGTGAGGTTTATTGCCTCTTTCAAAAAAGAGCTGTCCAGACCACCTCAAGCTTTTCTCTAATTGAGTTGTTTGGAAGGAGCGGATCTCTTGTTTAAGTTGTTGGATGTGAGAGAAATGAGCTTGCGTGGATGAAGCTTTGTATGTCATTTGCGCTTTAGCTAGAGAGGGTTAGGAGTTTTGGGGAGGCCTTCTGTTTTCGTCTGGTACCCTCAGCTATAAAGAGGCCACGTATAAAGGCTTTATGTGATTCCCAAACTATTCCGTACGAAGCGACTGAATTAATGTTGGTGTCAAAGTATGATTGTAGTTCAGTTGTGAATTTGGAGATCAGGGATTCGTCTTGAAGCAGGGATTCATTTAACCTCCAGTGCATTGGTTTATGTGGTCTATGTAACCAATTCATGTTTATCATAACACTTTGGTGGTCTGACCACGCCATAGGAGAAATTTCTGAGGATTCCAAAAGAGGTAAAAGTGGAGTGTTAGCAAAGAAGTAGTCTATACGTGAATGAGAAGCATGAGGGTGGGGGGGGGGGGGGATGTATACTCAATTGACCTAGCATTTGCTATTCTCCATAGATCTAGGAGATTGTATTTTCTCATCAGTGATCTAAATTTGCGGGAATTGCGGTCATGTGTGGACTTTGATGACGGGGATGAAGGGGTGCTTCTATCTTTAATAGATGGAAAAGCGAGGTTAAATCTCCTCCTAGTATAAGGGTGCCAGTAGTGTTCTTGTGGAGTTTGGTTAAAAAAGGAGGTGAGGAAGGAGATTTGTTGGTTGTTGGGGATATAGACATTGGCTAAGGTTATGGGTTTGCCAGCTAAGGAGCCAATTAGGATAATGTAGTGACCTTTGGGGCCCTGGATTTTTTTGTAATCTGCAGGGGTAGGTTAGTTTTGTGTATGATTGCTACTCCAGTTTGTTTGGACAGACCCGAGTCGAGATATACCCCAGAATAGTGTCTCTCCAAGGCGTATAGTGTCTTGTTGCCTGAGGTGAGTTTCTTGAAGCATGGCTAGATCAATATCCATGCATCGGAGGTCTCGAAGGAGAGAAAATCTCTTCTGGGGTATATTGAGGCTCTTGGTATTCAGTGTTAAGAATTTAACCATAATCGAGATTGTATATGAGTTTTTAGTAAGACTGGGTCAACCACTCTGGTAAGGTAGTAAGTAGAAAGAGGGAAGTATAGAACCTATTTTTCAGGATCTAGAAAACAATAACAACATCAACAAGAAAAAAAAAAACAAAAAACAGGTAGCTGAGAATATAAACATAATCATAAACTGTATTCTCATAGTTGTGCAATAGAATAAGCCACTGTGAATGTTGTGGCCACAGAAGGGGACAACTGAATCATGTGGCCCTAAAGAGTGTGCTTCGAAAGTGCCCGATCCCCGGAGGGGCCTGGTAGTTCCGAGAGCAAAACTCCTGAGGGGCATGTGGTATCACCAAGAGGGTAGCCCATGATCCAGAGGATCCAGCTTCAATAAAGGATTATAATCGAGGTATATTTAAGCATATATGAAAGCATAACAGTTAGAATTTTGGTATGATCTATGGGAGAGCACTCAGAAAGTGATCATAAGGTGATATAATCAAGTGGATGGTAGGTCATAGGGGGGTTGTAATCAAGCTGGAAGAGCCTCCATGTCATCTGGTTCCTGGGTTTAAGTAAGGGCTCGAACTGGGTTCCTTGCTCCATTTGAAGCGTGGCGAAACTTCCTGGGTGGTGAAGAAGTTGAGGAAGACCTCATGTTTTAAAAAGAGGTAAGAGGTGGTAGTCTGATTCCCTTCTGCTTTAAGAACATAGCAGCATTGTCAATGTCAGAGACTGCAAATAGCGTTCCTTGTCTCCTTACTTTGAGGCAAAAGGGGAATCCCCAATTGTAGGAGAGGTTAGCATCCTTCAGAAGCTGGGTGATGGGATTGAAGGCTCTGCGTTTTGCAAGTGTTATGAGGGAGAGGTCATTATATATATGCAAGCTCGTCCCCTTTAAAGGTTATGGATGACATTTTACGGGCAGCTTGTAGCAGGGCTTCTTTAGCTTCGTAATAGTGTAGTCTGGTAATAACATCTTTGGGTTTCTGAGAGGTTGCCTGTTCCCCTAAGGATCTATGAGCTCTATCCATTAGCCACACAGTTCCTCTGGAATGTCAGGGGCTATTGATTGGAACAGTTCTAGGAGGTGGGGTCTGATCTGATCAGGTTTAATAGACATGGAGATTCCTTTTATCTGCAGATTCTGTCTCCTTTCCCTATTTTCAAGGTCTTCCTGGGAGATGCGGAGGAATTTTATGTCCGAGTGAAAGAGTTGGTGTTCCTCCTTTATCTTGGCCTGTTTCTGTGTTATGGCAGTCATTTTGTCCTCTAAGGCACATGTACGTTCCCCCAGCCCCGTAATCTCAGTTTTTAGCTCTTTCACCGCTGAGAGTTGCTGAAAAGAGCTGTTTATGGCTTGGAGCTGTCTCTCTAAAGCTATCTCTAGGATTGCTGCGGTGATGGGAGGGGAGTCAGGGGGAATACAGGCCTGTGATGGTGGGAGCTCAGATTGCTCCGGGTGGTCGGCGCCATCTTGGATTTCAGCCGGACGGAGGAAGCGATCGATCGTGCCCGTTTGCTGCGCCATCCTTGCAGTTCCTCTCCCAGACATCAGCTGCCAGGGACTCTTAGGGTGCTGTCTCGGCTGAAGCCGCGCGATGGGGTTGCCTCAGAGAGCTTAATGCGGCTCGGTTAGCGGAGGGAAGGGCCGGGGCTCGGGGTCTAAGCCGCCATCTTGATGACGTCGCGCATGCGCCCTCTCCTCCAGCCTTTCGGAAATGGATTGCTTCTCACCCTCTCATAAGTTGATGTATCACTAAGGAGTCTTCTAGCCTCCTTCTCATAATTGGATCTAGTCATAATGACCACGTTCCCTCCCTTGTCACTTTTTTTTATAATTATGTTAGGATTCATTTGTAACTCCCTCAATGCCTTCCTTTCTGCCCTAGAGAAATTATCCCTTCCCCTATTGTCCCAATTTATTGTCTTGAGATCCTCCCCTACCAAATCCATATACATGGAAGAATATTTGTTACTACTCAATGGGGGCATATATGAAGATTTTGGACATAATTTTGCATAAAGGGATACTTCTGGTCTCTCTACTTCGTCAAACAAGGCCTCCAGGTGTAAATCATCTACATCTGCGGGAGAGCTGGTTATATCATTAACCTCAGATGTGTCTCGCAGCTCGAGAGTATACATGCGTCTCAACAAAACTCTTCTCAAAAATAACTGTATATCCTTAAAAAACTCAAATTCATTCCCATTTTGTTTTGGGCAAAAATTTAATCCATATCTCAGGACCGACAGCTGGTCACATGACAGATCCTCATTCGTTAAATTAATAACATCCAATGCTGAACCTGTGTCGACTACCTCAGTGAATTACTCCTCCCACTGCTCGCCCTCGTCTGCACCCCTACGTTTTCTGCCTCTTCTTCCTCTTCTTCTTCTGCGTTTCCTAAAAAACCCTGCGATCTTATATATATATATATATATATTGGAAAAACCTATAGACCCTTGAGTGCAAGAATAGGGGAGCATTTGTCAAACATTAGAAGCACTACCATTGACCGGAAAAAATTATACCCTCTGGCTCTACATTTTAAAACTGTACATCAGTCTGAGACAAAAGGTCTTAGAGTGATGGGTATCTGTAAGCTAAAAATCAGTCCAAGGAGGGGAGATTATGACAAGCAATTGCTTAGAAAGGAATACTTCTGGATATGCGAATGTGGAAGCTGTACCCTCAGGGGTTAAATCGCGATATGAATATCAAGACCTTCTTATAAATCGTGGTTATGCATTTACTTGCTGGCCGGGAAGTCAGGAGCAATAACAGTGACAGTGTTTTTAATGTGCTAATATGCATAAAATTGAATGTATACGCTACCGCTCTCCAGCATAAAAGGGAAGGCTGGAGTAACCATGGCTACACGTCTGAGGAAATCCGGTTGAATGAAATGCGTCACGTGACTACTACGTACTACTTGGTTACTAGAATGTCTTTTACACCTAAAACAGCCTAAACAACAGGACTATCTGATACTCTTACTTCTCCCTACTTATATGATTGTACAATCTGAAGCCTCTGGACTGGTGTCCCGTGAGCTTTTTACGCTCATATATAAGTGACTCAACCCAATGTTCAAGGACTTATAGCTTAAAAACTGAGTCTATAAACTGATGAATCTGTCTTATTGCTTCCACCATAACATTTCCCTAGGCCTAAGTCCACACAATACAACTTTGATGTTGCTTGATTACATGTTCATGATGTATAATGTATCATTCATTTATTGTTCCTGCTCTACTGTATGCATAAAGGCTTGTCTATACTAAAGTAAAAACTAGTGTTACAAAAAAAATGGAAGGCTGGAGTAACCATGGCTACAGGTCTGAGGAAATCCGGTTGGATGAAACGCGTCACGTGAGCCAGTGACACTGGTGGAGTGGGCGGCGCTCTGTCCTCCCCCGTGCCTCCGTGCACTTCCTCTCGCCTTGTTCGCATCAAAGCCGGCTGCAGTGTGCGGTTTTCGAGCGCCATCCTCACCGATACATGGCTGTGTCCAGCAGGTCCCTGCATTCATCCGGAGGGTTGCCTGTCTAGTTCCGTGTGTGGTCACGTGAGTTTACCGAAAGGCTGTGACACAATAGCAGCTGCAAGTGAGAGGCTGAGAGGTTTGACACAAGTATATATGCGGCTGTAATGCGCACGTACATATGATAAATATAGAGGCGTGCTGTATCAAGCACACGGGTTGAGGATAAAGATTTTGCTCCTACTGTTGCTGGCGTTTACTTGTCCTGTGGACTGATTAATGGGCCTGAAGATTTATTACATTTTCTCAGTGCTGGTCTTTTCAAGGAGTGCACTCCGGGACTGCTTATGAATCATACATGTTGCAGGCGCCTTTCTCAGTCAGTCACAGGAGTTTTATGGGTGGGAATTTTAAATGTGTTATTGTGTTTTCTATGCTGGTAATTGATGAATAAATTGTTGAATATATTTTGCCTATACCCTGAGCTCCTCTCATCTTTTCTATGTGTAGAATCCAATTTGTAGGGTGAGACGGGTGGAATATTTTATTGGTTATATCCTGTATGTTCTTTTAGGTGATACTGACTTCCCTGCTTCCGTGTCAGCCTATCAGCTGACACGCTGGAGTCCTATTGGATTGTTTGGAAGTCTGCTTCTGTTGATTGGTTAGTTCTGGTATTTAAACTTAGTGAGCGCCCCCAGTTATCGCTCGTGATAGCATTAGCTGTGGCTTGTTGCTGGGTATGCGCTCACTACCTGATTGATTCCTGTTGCTGAATATTGCCTTGTATTCTGACCCCATTTAACCTCTGATTGATTCCTTTTGCCTACTACTGCCTGGTATCCTGACTACGTTTATCTCTTCTGGATTTCCTGTTGCCAACCTTGCTCTTGTACCTGGACTACGCTAGCTATCTGCCTGGATTGACCTCTGCTTGGACACGGACTTGCATGAACTGACCTCGGCTTGCCTAGACTACGCTATCTCTGGAAAGTATTATCTGGATTTCCTTGCCATTCCGGAACATCTGTCTCTGCAGTCATCTGATTCGTCTGGATATATATATATATATATATATATATATATATATATATATATATATATATATATATATATATATACATACATATATATATACACACATATATAGACACACACACACACACACACTTGTGAATACTGTGCCCATTGCACTGCTAGAGTTATCAGGGTCTGTTGGTGGATTACTATATGTCAGTATGTATGCTACATCTACCTGCAGGGTGTATTGTAGTATTGTGTCAGGTAGGAGTTTTCACAGGTGTTATAGGCTGGGCTACAGGTCAGTCATATGGGCATACAGCCTGACCTATAGTCATTGACCAGACAAGCCTGACAAATTTTAAAAGTTTGCCATTTCCCTTCAGTGTCCTTCCCTTTTAGTATATTATCCCAGTCCACCAAAGTGCCTGCCTGAGTTGAGTGAACTTAGCTTTTCTAAAATTCATATTATAATAATACATAATGTTCTTGAACCTGCACATTTGATACATTATATGTTCTATTTAAAATGATCAAATGCAATAGCGCATTCCCCCTAGTTGGTTCAGTTATCATTTGAGTCAGGTAACTGTCCTGTAGTGTTGCCAGAAATCTGTCGCTTTTACCAGAATGGGTACCCTCAATATCCCAGTTGAAGTCACCCATAACTATGAACTCATTTTCACTTGTAGCTTTTTCAATCTGCTGTAGTAATTGCATTCTACAGCTTCATGAGTATGTGGCGGCCTGTAGCACACCCCAATAAGCAATTGGCAACAGTTATTTCCACCATGAATATTTACTCAGACTCCATATCTTCACAATCTTCGTCCATCTCATCGTTTGGCAGCTGTAAAAGAGTTTTTAACAAAGAGACAATTTTATTTAACGCTTTGTCTGTAAGTACCCGGGTTTTCAGGACGTCCTCAACCAGTCCAGGAAGGTGTGTGCCCCTTTCAGAAGTTCATACACACCCACGGCGCGCCTTGCTGAGATTGAGCGGTGAAACAACATGCCAGTGAGGTGCTTGATTTGCGACAGGCCAATTCGCTGGAATTCCACGCTCATGTTTGAACGCCTGCTCCAACAAGAACAAGCCATTTACGAGTATCTGTATGACCTGGGTGCTAGGACAGGCTTTATGGAGCTGGAGATTTTTTTAGCTTATTTACTGTGCGCTCATGAGTGATGCCTGCAGGCTCATGCGTCCTTTTGAGGAAGTAACTAACCTGGTCAGTTGCACCAAAGGCACCATCAGCGACCTCATACCATACGCTTTCTTCCTTGAGCGTGCCCTGCGAAGAGTGCTGGATCAGGCTGTAGATAGAAGTGACCAGGAAAAGGAAGAGGGGTGGTCGCCATCACCACCAGAAGGAGCCTTGTCATTGCCTGCTGTACCTGCGGCAATGCAGAGAGAGGAGTCTGAAGAGGAGTCAGAGGAGGAAGGGGGCTTTGTGGAGGTGGAAGACCAACCAGAGCAGGCGTCCCAGGGAGCTTGTTGTAATTTTTTTGGGACCCCTGGTGTAGGTACAGTACATGGCTGGGGGAATTAGGAGGAGGAGACCTTCCATGACATCAGTGAGGATCAGGAATGGGAGATGGCTACCTCGGCAACCTTGGCCAAATTGGGTCTTTCATACTGTCTTGCCTGCTGAAGGACCCCTGTATAAAAAGGCTAAAGTAGAAGGACCTGTACTGGGTGGCAATGCTACTAGACCCTCGGTATAAGCACAAAGTGGCAGAAATGTTACCAACTTACCATAAGTCAGAAAGGATGCAGCAGTTGCAAAACAGCCCACGAAAGTATGCTGCACAATGCATTTAGGAGTGATTTCACAGCAAGACGTGAATCTAACAAGGGAAGAGGTGCCAGTGATCCTCCTCCCATGGCCACGCTGGTAAGGACAGGACACTTTAGTGATGTGTTGGTGATGTCGGACATACAGAGTTTTTTTAGTCCAACACATCACCACAACCCTTCGGGATCCATTCATCCATCTTCAATGACAACGTTGTTATGTCCTCTGCTACACACCCACACGGGTTCATTCAATTTAGCACACATGTAGCCCCGGACAACTAAGGGCAAGGGCCTTCCAGACCTGTTAGTGCCAACATTGTTCTGGCCTCTGCTACGCACCCACGCTGGTCCGTTCAGCTTAGCGCACATGCAGCACCGGACACCTAAGGGCAAGGGCCTTAAAGACCTGTTAGTGCTCAATCTCACGTGGTTGAATGGTCACGTAACTAGTTAGCATGGAGGAGTTCAAAATGAGCCCCCCCCACCAAAAAACAAATTGCCAAAAAAATGGTGCAGGGGTGTTTCCATTTTCTAGGCCGGATAGGTTACCCACAACGGTCGCCAAAGGTTGGGTTGCACACACACACACGCTGGTCTGTTCTGTACCATCATACAGTTCCCTAAACAATTTTTTCTCTAAATCATTAAGTTTAAAAAAAATACGAGTGCTTAGTCAGGCTGTAGATCAGCTTGACCAGGAACAGGAAGAGTTGTGGTCGCAATTACAACCAAAGGGAGCCTTGTCACATGCTGTACAGTGGCTGCAGCAAACATAAAAAAAAATGTGTATATAATGTATATGCCAATGCCATTATCGTTATGGCCTCTGCTACCACGGCTGCAGCAAGTTTTTTGTTTTTTTTTTCAAATAAATTAACTACATTTTTGTATGTAATGTATATGCCATGACAAAATCGTTCTGGCCTCTGCAGCAACAAATTTTTTTTTTCAAAAACAGAAAAAAATGTTCTGACATCTGCTGCTGCGGCTTAAACAATTTTTTTTTTTTTTGAAAAATAGATAAACTAAAGCTCTTTGCAGTTGTTTAGTAAATGCAGTGTTTCATCTGTCAGTGTAAACCAGGCCTAACCTTTACACTACTTGATGGACGTACATAAACGCCGGACATTTTAAAGCACTTTATTCCACCAATTTAAGAATGTAATGTGATTTCTGCCCTTTAGAGATTAAAACACAACTCGTAAATGGCACATACACGACACGTAAACTACGTGATTTTTTGTGGAACTTTTGTTATAAATACCCCTCCAGCATGCCACTGTCCAGGTGTTAGGCCCTATTCCACCAATTTAAGAATGTATGTGATTTCTGCCCCTTAGAGATTAAAACACGACTCGTAAATGGCACATACACGACACGTAAACTACGTAATTTTTTGTGGAACTTTTGTTATGAATTCCCCTCCAGCTTGCCACTGTCCAGGTGTTAGGCCCCTTGAAACAACTTTTCCATCACTTCTGTGGCCAGAAACAGTCCCTATAGGTTTTTGCTTGTTTGCAAAGGTTTGCAACAAGTTAGAGTTTGCAAACCGAAGATTTCATGCTCGCAACATTACTAGTCCTCAGAACCAATCAAAGAGAGTAGTAGTTCCAAAGAGCTATTCCCCTGAGTGGCTCAAATAGTTTTATTGGAGGACAGAACTGGAATGATGGGCTAGACTGAGGAAAGGGTAGGCTTTATACTAGCCAGAGCCTTCCCGCTAATAAAGTAAATATCAAGAAGTTCTCTGCCGAGAACCTCTCGATGAAGCCTCCCTATTTTCGTGTCACCGCCCCCTCCCTCTAGATTGTAAGCCTTTGACAGGACCCTCCCACCTTATGTATCATACTTGATTGTGCACTCTACCCAGAGTAATGTGAACTTGTATTATTGGGACTACCACTCTAGTGTATGATCTGGCATTGGATTACTACCTGTATTGTGTTGTGCATCTTATTGCTTATTACCTATATTGTGTTGTTGTATCTTATGGATTATTACCTGTATTGTTTTGTCGGTCATCCTTGTTATAATTGTCTGTAACCTTATGTATTGTACAGTGCTGCATAATATGTTGGCGCAATATAAATCCAATAAATAATAATAATAAGCCTGAAGTTAGTGTTCTTTCTTCAAGATTACTTTTTATTCCATCCTCTAAATTGTTTTTAAATGTGATGTGAAGTAGTGAGCAGCACAAAAATTATGACACTGTGCATTTTCTGTGTGACAAGAGGTGTGGCTGGTGGTGTGTTTTAAGTCTCTAACTTTTTTAAATTCAAACACTTAGGTCCAGAAGGACATAGCCCTATGGGTACAAATGATAGAAGCGTATAACTTTACTTGAATACATAAAATAGGAATTAAAAAGTGAGATTCCACTGTTGTGGGTACTCTCTTGTGGAGGTATCAAATGATTCACCTCGTCTAGCTGAGGGCGTCGTGACTTATCCCCCTGGATTCCTGCATCCAATGCCAAGTCCAGGTGTAGCTATCTCACAGCTAGGCAGATGCCTTCACAATCAATTGGTGTGCAAGTGGAAAGGTGAAACACTACCTGCTGATCAATATAATGTAACAGATTGGTGTGCACACCTATTGTCTAGTCCACATGCACCATTGTCTAAGATGGGTGGGTTTACATCAAAAATAATTAGTGCAATTAATTCCCTGGTACTTCACCCTATTCGGTCAGTGTATGGTTTAAATTCAAAAACTTAGGAGACATGGACTTGTACATGTACCTTCAATAGTCTATCAGCAATAAAAAGTCCTGCTGACAGGGTCGGACTGGGCCACAGTAGTACAGTTTTTTCCCTCAGTGGGCCCCCCCTCCAGGTCTCTGGTGGGCCCCCTCCCCCCCCCCCCTTGTCTGACAGAGCTCCAATTGCTGCCTGCAGCACAAATTCTCTTCTCAGTGCTGTAATCACTCATGCTGAGAGCAGTGGCGTAGCTAAGGAGCTGTAGGCTTCGATGCAAATTTTACAATGCCCCCCCCCCCCTTCCCCCAAGCACTCTATACATAATAATTGATACGACGCACCAAAACCTGCCAATGGCAACTACAGTGTCAGAGGTGCAAGAAGGGGATGGGAAATAGCTTAATGATTACCACTGTTCAAAGTATCTATAGAAGTGATTATTATGAGCAAAGGACCAATAGAGAGGTAATACTGTAGTTGAGGGAGGGCCCCTCTGTCCCAAGGGCCCCGATGTGGTTGCAACCTCTGCGGTCGCAACCTCTGCAAAGTAGGACATTACTTTGTATTGAAGGAGGGGACTCTTTGCAAAGTTTTGCTGGGCAGCAGTGTCTCTGAATTACAATGCTGCTAAGATCATGTACATTTGGCCCTGCCCATAATAAATCATGACCAAGCCCACCTTCCGGTGCATGGTCACGCCCCTTTTTCACCGCAATCATGGAATGTGTGGGCCCCAGGTTGAAATTTCTTTGGTGGGCCCCCAGTGTCTCAGTCCGACCCTGCCTGCTAATACCTAATTTTGGGGTCCTCCAGTAAACACTAATTGCACCCCAACATCCCTTCTTAAAGAGACTCTGTAACTAAAAAAAAACATCCCCTGGGGGGTACTCACCTCAGGAGGTGGAAGCCTTAGGGACCCAATGAGGCTTCCCCCCATCACTGTAGCTGCAGGCAATCCAGTGCTGGCTCCCCTGAAGAATCCCAGGATCCTCCCCCAATAAGCCTGACAAGCGCTGATAAGTGCTGATTTATTTACCTTCCCTGGCTCCAGCGGGGGCGCTGTTGTGGCTCTCAGCACGGATATAGGCGGAAATAGCCGATCTCAGTCGGGTCCGCTCATCTCTGAGCAGAGAGCCGATACTGCGCCAGCGATGCAGCCGGGAAGGTAAATATTTACATCCCCGCTATTTGGAGGGGCACAGCTAGACCACCGTGGGACATAGGAGGACGGGGGAAGCCACGATCGGATCCGGAGGCTTCTCCCACCCAAGGTGAGTACCCCCCAGTGGAACTTTTTTTAGTTACAAGTTTTCTTTAAAGAGACTCTGAAGCGAGAATAAATCTCACTTCAGAGCTCATAGTTAGCAGGGGCACGTGTGCCCCTGCTAAACCGCCGCAATAGCGCCGCTAAACGGGAGTCCCTTGACCCCCAAACCCCCCACTGCGACACTTGGTCGCAGACTTGGTCGCTCCTGGAGGCAGGGCTAATGGCTGCAGCCCTGCCTCCAGTCACGTCTATCAGCGGCGCATCGCCGCCTCTCCCCCGCCCCTCTCAGTGAAGGAAGACTGCGAGGGGCGGGGGAGAGGCGGAGATACGCGCTGACAGACGCGCGTGGGGCAGGGCTGCGGCGGTTAGCCCTGCCCCAACCAGGAAGCGCTCCCTCGCATTACGGAGGGGATTTGGGGGATCAGGGACCCCCGTTAAGCCGCGGGATAGCGGCGGTTTAGCAGGGGCACACATGCCCCTGCTAACTCTGAGGTCTGAAGCGAGATTTATTCTCGCTTCAGACTCTCTTTAAGCAGGTAAATGCTGGGCAAAAAAGCTTTGGCTTTTCGGGCCGTTTTTCTTCCCTGCAGTTTTGTCGGATCAGAACTTTTATGGTAGGCTACTGGCAAGATAATACTAATTGCAATAAAAGTGTGGTGATTTAGGAGAGCTTTTAGTAAGTTATTGTGATTGAGCTAATTAAAGAAATGTCACCATGAGCTTGCTGGTTAGTCTGTACCTCTCGGTGTTACAAGCCCTACTGCATAGAGCCAAATTAATCCATGCCATGCACTGATGAGGATCCAACAATCTGAAGCAGTTCTGGAGGTGTGTTTAGCTTCTTAGGGTACAATGGATAATTTGCATATATTCAGCAGTGATGCACTGGGAAACATCTCAAGCTCACTCCAACCTGAATTATCGCAAATTCTTTCTGTTTTAAGAAAGCAAACTTTTGTTTTTCTCAACATCTTAGTAAGGGGGCTTTTAGGACCATTGTAGTCCCTTACACACTCCAATCAGTTCTGGGTCACCATGAGCTTGCTGGTTAGTCTGTACCTCTCGGTGTTACAAGCCCTACTGCACAGAGCCAAATTAATCCATGCCATGCACTGATGAGGATCAAACAATCCCAAACAGTCTGTATGCATGTTGGATTATTGTGGCTCTGTACAAATTAACAAACTGACACATCATTGCATTCCAGCGGTTCTGGAGGTGTGTTTAGCTTCTAAGGGTACAATGGTTAACTTGCATATATTCAGCAGTGATGCACTGGGAGACATCTCAAGCTCACTCCAACCTGAATTATCACAAATTCTTTCTGTTTTAAGAAAGCAAACTTTTGTTTTACTTTAAAATAGGAATTACAAAAAGTATTTGATTTTCTGTGAAGTGCAATAGCTTTTTGGAGCAATTTTACCTGTGATTGCACTTTAATGTTGAAAGATAAATGCATAATAGCAATCACATATACAAAATTCATAAAAAAACAAAAAAAAACACAATTGCTTGCATGTGTGTTTGCATTAGGTGATTGCTAGTGGAAAAGAGCCCTACCTTGAATGTGATGCTCTGAAAATATTATCAGCTTATGTCCTGTGGTGTATTTATCCATATCCTCTGCTATTGCACATGTGTAAGTTCAATTTATACTTGGGAGGAGCAGTTGGCGAATGCAGGACCTTGGGTAGTAAAAAGAACAAATCTGGCCCTGTGCACAGTGCCATATTATACACGTAGTGCAATCTGCAGGTATATGTATATGCATACTTGCGTCCTAAACCTAAAAAAAGATGATAAAAAATGTGCCATTCACTCATCGTTGGAGGCCAGGTTCGTCTGTTGCTGATGCGTTGCCATTAAAAATGCACAATCGCCCCTCGAGCTTATGCTGGTCAGCAGCCATGGTGAAAGAGACTGGGGGCCATATGCAATTAACTTTTTCTCCTGAATTTTTTCCTATAAGATAATTTTTCATCTCCTGTTTAACATAACTTTTCATCATTTTTCAATTGAAAAAGTACCAAAAAGTAGGTAAAAAAGTGCTATCAAAACTATTTTATGCATTTTCTGGCTTGCTGGTGGCTTGAAAAGCATTTTATTAATAAGTTTGAAAATATGACCTAGGAGAAAACTCAGGAGAAAAAGTTAATTGCATATGCAAAACTTGATAGGTGAAGGCTAGTGGCAGAAGGTCCAGGGTAGTGGCTAAAAGCATTGGCAGTGCCCACTCAGGCACAATGCCTCACTATTGGTCGTGAAGCGTGGTGGAACGCCACTACTCCATACCTAACAAAAGACCTTGCAGAAGGGTTACCATGGTAACTCAGTCTGCATTCTGCTCATTATGTCATTCTGCAGGTGTACAAAAAAAAAAAAAAAAAAAAGGACAGGGCATCATGTTACACACGCAATATATGGCATAGGCAGTAGCATAATGTAGCCATCCAACATACAGGCATTAAAATCACAATAAACTATGGCAATGGTATGGCATGTACAATCATCTGCAGATATAAACAATGGAGAGAGGGGGAAGGAGCATGAAAGAGACCTAGGGAGGGAGAGGAGAACTAGGGAGGGAGAGCCGCCAAGATAGGGATGACTAGAGGAAGAGGGGGGGGGGGGGGGGGTTGTAAGAGGTGAGGGAATACCTCAAAACCATGGGTAACCTGTGACAAAAAGTTAAAAAGGGAACCCGAGGTGAGTGGGATATGGAGGCTGTGATATGTATTACCTTTTAAACAATACCAGGTGCCTGGATGTCCTCCTGATCCAGTTTCTCTGATACTTTTAGCCATAGACCCTGAACAAGCATGCAGCAGATCATGTATTCTGACTCGTATTGGCTCACTCAGGTTTTGCTGGATTAGCCATATTCCAGGGTTTTCACTTAGACACTACTTATGCCAGAAGATCAACAAGGCTGCCAGGCAACTGGCATTGTTTGCAAGGTAATAAATATGGCTGCCCTCTCACCCCGAGTTCCCTTTAACAAACAAGTGCAAGAATATGAACCAGTCTATCATAACTAGTGTTGCATTATCTCTCATTAAGAAAGCATGTAAAGAAATGCTATTCATCTATTCCATTTGGATCTACAGTATCATGTGTGTAGATACAATACGCCTTTTTTTGTAATAATAGTTTATCCCGATTGCCACCCCATCAGGGTTTCTTGACCTGATCAATGACCATCCCTCTCAGTTCACTGACTCAGTGACCATAATTGACAAAGTGCATAGCAACTGGCTTTCATGCATCCAGCTTTTTACCCTTTAGTTGTTTTCTCGATTGCCAAACAACAGATAGCACTCTTGTGATGTTGGAACCTAACTTTAAAGGCACCTGTGGTTTTGCTCACATATGGCTTGATTCACAAAGCCGTGCAAACTGTTTAGCACGGGTGTGTTAAACAGTTAGCACGTGAAATGCCGTTCGCTGACTTTTGCGCGCGCAAAGTGCCACGATTTGCGCGATCGCGGACTTTTGCGCACGCAATTCATGGCAAATTGCTTTGTGAATCAAGGCCATAGCCTAGTCCGCATTAGCATTTAAGCATATAGGTACAGTACTCAGTGTTACAGCTTTAATAGTATTCAAAAAAGGCAGGTATACCGCTACACTTGCTGAGGGACAGAGCAGGACCTAAGTAACCACCCCGTAGATCAAAGGAAAAAGAGACGGGTCCGCTGCAATGTCACGTAGCATTTATTTAAGGACTTGTCCCAAAGCAGTAAAAGGAGCACTTTTCTGACATGTTTCGGACCTAAAGGTGGTCCTTAATCATAGCACATTTCATGACAAAATGACCGGGTCTTTACAAGACATGACAGTGGGAGGGTTGACATGGAAACACCCACAAAAAGGGGTGGAGTGATACAGCATGTCAACTTCCTCCCATGACAGGTCACCTAATTGCAAGACACAAGACTTAAAACAAGTTTTTCAGGCAAAATCGTTAACGCCCATGATGCCTTTGAAGGCAGGGGAAGGACATCTGACTGTAGTGCTAGCCCACCACCATCTACCTCACACCCCCTCCTATTGTACCACAAATTCCTCATAGTACATTATCTCATCCAACAGAATCCAGCCCGTCAAAAAACGGGTTGAGTCCACCAACGTATTACAGGAGGAACATAGGCCAGTCCAGGAAGGGGAGAAGAGGAGGACGACAAGGAGGGCATGAGACATAAATCTGTAGGTTTTCTACCTCCACTAATATAGAGATTCATAATGTGGTTAACCTGTCAGATGTCAGTTTTACAGAGGCTGAATTAGCCTTATTGTCTAAGGGTTTGTCATATGCCCCCACACACCATTTTGAGGTGTTTGACAACCTGTTAGATGTCAACAAGTTCATCAGGTCTATTCTACTAAAGAAACATTTTAAAAAAGATGAGAGTCTTGCCGTGGTTGCAAGCGTTTCTCCTCCTGCAATGGCTTTTCCAGACATTGGAACCTTCCAGGATAATAGAGCCAGATGTACACTAGCTTCTTTGGTGTCAGACGGCTCGGGATTGGTTTTTCTGTCAGATGTAAAGCCATTTAGAATTAGGAACCCTGAGTTTTATCCACTCACGGCTAGGACCTCTCCTGTAGAGATTTTTTAAGACCTGATTGAGAAAGAACTTGTTGATCTGGCAGGTGGTGATTGTGGGAGACAGAGAAGCAACATCACTAAAGTGGAGTCCATGGCCCTGAAAAATCTGCGAGCGAACGATAAAATTGTCGTACACAACGCAGATAAGGGCGGGGCAGTGGTGATCTTAAATAAGTCAGATTACCAGGCTGAATCTTTAAGACAACTCAATAATGAGGAGACTTACACACGCCTAGCAGCCAACCCTACTTTCGAGTTTCAGGCCCAGCTTCACAGTCTTTTGAGATATGGTGAGAGTTTGAGGGTATTGGATCACAAACTTGTGGAGTATTTAGGCGTCCAGCATCCTACTATCCCCATCTTCCAGCATCTCCCCAAGATTCACAAACCGGGAGCTCCCCCGGAGGGTAGGCCTATAGTTGCGGGCATTGGCTCTCTGGGGGAGCGCCTGAGTGACTGGTTGGACTCCATGTTGCAGCCCCTTGTTAAAAGACTGCCGGGTTACATAAAAGACGCTAAACATCTGTTGTCTAGTTTGGATGGGGTGGAGTGGGATTCTAGCTATAGTTGGATTACTATTGATGTAAAGTCACTCTATTCTTGCATCCCCCACCACCTGGCCCTTACAGCACTCCAATTTCATTTAGAAAAGTACTCAACCTACTCCTCTGATTCGCGCATTTTTATATGTGCTGCTGCTGAATACCTCCTGGCCCGCAACTATTTCATGTTTGACGGCAGTTTCTACCTGCAGAGGTTTGGAGCCTCCATGGGAGCCAAATGTTCTCCCTTCCTGGCAAATTTGTTTATGGGATGGTGGGAGGAGTTCCACATCTTTGGGGTAGTGGCCGTCACTTGGAGTATGTTGCATGGTACGGGAGGTATATAGATGACTTGTTGGTCATCTGGAAGGGTGGACAGACTGAAGCCCAGATGTTTGTTGATTTCCTCAATGAAAATTCCTGCAATCTCAGGTTTATGTACACCTCCCAAGAACGAGCCATAGATTACCTGGATGTCACTTTGACAGGAGATTTATTTTTCAGGTCCATTAGAACATGCACCTACATTAAACAGTGTGCAGGCAATTCTACTCTGAGAGCAGGTAGCTGCCATCCCAAACACACAATTTGGGCTATTCCAGTGGGGGAATTTATTCGGGTCCGCAGGAACTGCTCTGATGAGGCAGCCCTGGACAACGAGTTTGCAGTAGTCAAAAGACGCCTGTATGAGAGAGGCTATCCATGCTGGATGGTGGAGAGGGGCAAACGGCGAGCTCGTTCGATCTCCAGCAATAACCTAATACAAGATAATGTTCATGCACGCACTTCTCGGGAGAGCCCTGTTTTCGTCACAACTTACAGTAATGAATACTCGGATATAGTCCAGATTATTAAAAAATACCTCCCAATTTTAGAGGGAGACAATGACTTACAACCTCTCCTCCAAAGTGGCATCAGATTTGCCAGTCCCCGAGCTCCAACCCTTGGCCTCTTCTATCACCCAGTCTGTCTGTCTCAGATTCACAGCCCCCCCCCCCACCTTACTTGGTTATCCATACAAGGCTCATATACAGTGGCTTGCAAAAGTATTCGGCCCCCTTGAAGTTTTCCACATTTTGTCACATTACTGCCACAAACATGAATCAATTTTATTGGAATTCCACATGAAAGACCAATACAAAGTGGTGTACACATGAGAAGTGGAACGAAAATCATACATGATTCCAAACATTTTTTACAAATCAATAACTGCAAAGTGGTATGTGCATAATTATTCGGCCCCCTTTGATCTGAGTGCAGTCAGTTGCCTATAGACATTGCCTGATGAGTGCTAATGACTAAATAGAGTGCACCTGTGTGTAATCTAATGTCAGTACAAATACAGCTGCTCTGTGAGGGCCTCAGAGGTCGTCTAAGAGAATATTGGGAGCAACAACACCATAAAGTCCAAAGAACACACCAGACAGATCAGGGAAAAAGTTATTGAGAAATTTAAAGCAGGCTTAGGCTACAAAAAGATTTCCAAAGCCTTGAACATCCCATGGAGCACTGTTCAAGTGATCATTCAGAAATGGAAGGAGTATGGCACAACTGTAAACCTACCAAGACAAGGCCGTCCACCTAAACTCACAGGCCGAACAAGGAGAGTGCTGATCAGAAATGCAGTCAAGAGGCCCATGGTGACTCTGGACGAGCTGCAGAGATCTACAGCTCAGGTGGGAGACTCGGTACATAGGACAACTATTAGTCATGCACTGTACAAAGTTGGCCTTTATGGAAGAGTGGCAAGAAGAAAAGCATTGTAAACAGAAAACATAAGAAGTCCCGTTTGCAGTTTGCCACAAGCCATGTGGGGGACACAGCAACCATGTGGAAGAAGGTGCTCTGGTCAGATGAGACCAAAATGGAAGTTTTTGGCCAAAATGCAAAACGCTATGAGTGGCGGAAAACTAACACTGCACATCACTCTGAACACACCATCCCCACTGTCAAATATGGTGGTGGCAGCATCATGCTCGGGGGGTGCATCTCTTCAGCAGGGACAGGGAAGCTGGTCAGAGTTGATGGGAAGATGGATGGAGCCAAATACAGGGCAAACTTGGAAGAAAACCTCTTGGAGACTGCAAAAGACTTGAGACTGGGGCAGAGGTTCACCTTCCAGCAGGACAATGATCCTAAACATAAAGCCAGGGCAACAATGGAATGGTTTAAAACAAAACATATCTATGTGTTAGAATGGCCCAGTCAAAGTCCAGATCTAAATCCAATCCAAGCAAGATCTGAAAACTGCTGTTCACAAACGCTGTCCATCTAATCTGACTGAGCTGGAGCTGTTTTGCAAAGAAGAATGGGCAAGGATTTCAGTCTCTAGATGTGCAAAGCTGGTAGAGACATACCCTAAAAGACTGGCAGCTGTAATTGCAACAAAAGGTGGTTCTACAAAGTATTGAATCAGGGGGCCGAATAATTACGCACACCCCACTTTGCAGTTATTGATTTGTAAAAAATGTTTGGAATGATATATGATTTTCGATCCACTTCCCACATGTACACCACTTTGTATTGGTCTTTCACGTGAAATTCCAATAAAATTGATGCATGTTTGTGGCAGTAATGTGACAAAATGTGGAAAACTTCAAGAGGGCCGAATACTTTTGCAACCCACTCTAGATGCAGCACTTTATCATGCTGTTACTGTTTTGCGCATAGCCAGACTCGCACGATAGTGTCGCTTGCTAATGGTGACACCTTTAATATGAAGCATTATGTTAATTGCGGTACTAAAAATGTCATTTATATGGTGACGAGTCTGGCTTGCTGTCTACAGTACGTAGGGTGTACTACTAGGCCCCTGAGAGGCAGGATTTCTGAACATTTTCTGGGGACTAATTGGTCCACCACTAACATATCAAATGTAGCGACACACTTTCGAAATACCCGTGGAGGGGACATGTCCTCATTCTCCTTCCAGGGTGTGGAAAAAGTTTCTCTGACGAAAAGGGGAGGAGATCTATGGGCACTGATTAAGTAGAGAGAGGCACTGTGGATCTTCTGCATAGGGGCGAGAGCTCCAGGTGGTTTAAATGCCAGATGGGATTTGGCACGTATTACAGTTTAGTTGCCCCTTTCTTATGAATATTTCATTTTTCCTTCAATGTATTTTTTCTTACCATTATAACATCACATTCTTGGATTTGTCTTTATAAGTTTGGAAGTATTTTTGTACATGTTGTCCCCAGTGGATATATTTATCTAGGCGTTTCTTCAAAGGTTGTATATAGCATTCTCCTATGTATATAGTTTTACATTTTCAAGTGTTCGTTGTTTCTTATACATTTGTTTTAAGTCCTGTGTCTTGTAATTAGGTGACCTGTCATGGGAGGAAGTTGACATGCTGTATCATTCCACCCCTTTTTGTGGGTGTTTCCATGTCAACCCTCCCACTGTCATGTCCTATAAAGACCTGGTCATTTTGCCATGAAATGTGCTATGATTAAGGACCACCTTTAGGTCCGAAACATGTCAACAAAGTGCTCCTTTTACTGCTTTGGGACAAGTCCTTAAATAAATGCCACGTGACATTGCAGCAGACCCGTCTCTCTTTTTCCTTTAATAGTATTCACTGGAGGTAATTGTTAGGTGCGAGAGCAGGAGCTGTTGACCGCCCCACTATGTTTGTAGACCACCCAAGCGCAGAGTCTAAGTGACCACGGGTCTTCACCCACGACCCCTTGAGGGGGAAGCAGGACCACTACCCCAGGAGGGGGAAGTGGAACTTCGCTGCCTAGTGCCCACCAGGTTGCGCTCAGGATAATCCCACAGTGGGTTGGAGAACAGATGACGTCTCGATGTGGAGAGCCAGGTACAGGCAAGATCGTGATCGAGGAACAAGGCAAGGTCAGGGCAGGCGGAGATCAGGATAGTCAGGAACAGGCCGGAGATCAGGGCAGGCTGCAGACAACAACACGGTAGAACAAGCCAAGGGTCAAGACGGGCAGCAGACGAGAGTAGTCGGGGTCACAAGCCAAGAGTCAATACCAGGAAATACGATCAGAGTAACTACAGGTTCACTAGGCACACGCTGTATGAACAAACAGCACAGAGTAAAGGGCAGACCTGTTTAAATAGGGCAATGGGCGCCAAAATTAACGCCTGCGCATGCGCGCAGCGCGCAACGTTGAGTGCGCGTGCGCACGGCCTTGCGCGCACATGCGCGCAACCCGATGCGCGCACTGCGCACGCGCACAACTCTGCGCGCGCATAGCGGAACGCCGTGCGCGTCATCACAGCAATGAGGCACTATGAATCCCAGCGTGCCCGTGCGCGCGCGTAAGGATGCGCCCGCGGCGATAACGGACCTGGCTGGTGAGTATGACATTGCCCCTCCCCCCAGAGGCGACCTCCGGGTGCCTCCTGGACACGGCTTTTCAGGAAACTGAATGTGAAACCTCCTGACCAACCTTGGTGTATGTACATTTTGAAAAGGTTCCCAAGAATTCTCTTCTACCCCGAACCCCTTCCATTTCACCAAGTACTGAAAGGATCTTCCTCTTCTTCTGCAATCCAGAATTCTCTCAACTTCATATTCCTCATGGTCATTAAGCAGTATAGGAGGAGGAGGGGAAGGTGAGCGGTTAAAAATGTCAGGAACGACTCTTTTCAGGCAGGATATATGGAAAACTGGATGTATATTCATGGAGGTAGGAAGCTTCAGTCTGAAAGCCACCGGGCTGATGACTCTCTCAATAGGAAAAGGACCCACGAACTTGGGCCCCAACTTCCTGGAGGGGCAACAGAGATGCAAGTTATTGGTGGATAACCATACCAGATCACCAGTGGTAAAACAAGGACCCTTCTCCCGTTTCTTATCAGCCCAGAACTTGGAACTCTTTTGGGATTTCAGCAGAATAGACTGTAATTTCTTGAAATTCTCCACCAGAAGATTGAGTCTGTTTTGAACCGTAGGCACTGAAGATTCGGCCACAAATCCGGGTAAGGATACTGGATGGAAAGCGAAATTGGCGAAGAATGGAGACAGTTTGGTGGCAGTGTGAACAGAGTTGTTATAGGCAAATTCTGCCGTGGCAAGCAGAGTGGACCAGTCATCTTGAGTGGCAGAAGAGAAGCAGCGTAAGTACTGTTCTAATGTCTGGTTTGTCCTCTCAGTCTGGCCGTTGGTTTGAGGGTGATAGCCAGACGAGAGACAAGGCTTGATACTCAGAAGTTTACAGAGTTCCTTCCAGAATTTAGAGGTGAACTGTGAGCCCCTGTCAGACACAATCTCAGAAGGGAGACCATGGAGACGGACGATCTCTTTCAGAAACACCTGAGCAGTTGTTGTGGCCGAAGGGACACCTTTTAAAGGTACAAAGTGAGCCATCTTGGTAAAACGGTCGACTACCACCAGGATAGTAGTGAACCCCTCAGAAGGTGGTAGATCGACAATGAAGTCCATGGCAATCTTGTCCCACGGCCGCTCTGGAATGGACAATGGGTTGAGCAGACCCCAAGGCTTAGATCTGGAGCTTTTAGATCTTGCACAAATCTCACAGGAACGTATGAATTGCTTACAGTCTTATACCGCCCTCCGGGCTCCACACGACAATTTCTCGACAACCTTGCCTCCTGGCTCCCACACATCCTCTCCTCTGACGGGAGATTTCATCCTCGGGGATTTCAATATACCCATCAATGAACCCAAGAACTCTGTTGCGACCCGGCTACTCACCATAGCCAACTCACATGGCCTAGTACAACACACCAACGCCCCCACTCACACTGCACGTCACACTCTCGACCTTATATTCACTAAATCCACCACCATTGCAGACCTCGACATCGCACCATTTCCACCCTCAGACCATTACCTTCTCGCCTTCAACCTCCTCACGGAAGGCACCTCCAAACTACCCGCCCACCCACCTGGTCGATGGCAGCGAGACCTACGCAAGCTCAACCCTGGCGTCCTTGCTGACTCCCTCCATGGCCTATCCTCCACTCTCCCCACCCTAACCTGTCCTAATCTTGCTGCAGCTCAGTATCACCAAATTCTCTCATCAGCCCTAGAGAAAGCTGCTCCACCAATATTCCCCCGCAACCGACCCCCTAACCCCCAGCCCTGGCGCACTACCCATACTCGCAACCTCCAGAGGGAAACACGCGCCACTGAACGAAAATGGCGGAAAACTCGACTAAACCAGGATTTCCTACAGTACAAGACTAACCTGCAGCAGTTCCACACTGCCCTTGCTCATGCGAAGCAGGAATACTTTACCAAGCTCATCGGAGCACAAGCTTCCAATCCCCGGCGTCTTTTTAGCACCTTCAACTCCCTGCTTAAACCCACCCCCCCACCTTCTGTTTCCTACCTCTCTGCCACAGATTTAGCCACCCACTTCACCAACAAAATAGTCTCCATCCGTCAGGAAATATCCAATCTTCAATCTTCACCTCCCACCTGCTCACAACCTACTCCTTCTCCACCCTATCCTCCCCTCACCTCCTTCACTCCTACTACCACTGAGGAGGTCAACCACCTACTGCAGACTTCCCATACCACTACCTCCCCCCTTGACCCTATCCCTTCTGATCTACTTCAGCCTCACTTCACGGATCTGGCCCCAGTCCTCACTACCATGTTTAACCTCTCCCTATCCACAGGCACCTTCCCCTCAGACTTCAAGCAGGCCACTGTACTGCCTCTGCTCAAGAAACCCTCCCTCGACCCCTCGCTACCCTCCAACTACCGCCCGATCTCCCTCTTCCCCTTCGCCTCAAAACTCCTTGAGCGTCTGGTTCACAAACGCCTGACCCAGTACCTCAATGCCAACTCACTACTAGACCCACTGCAATCTGGATTTCGGCCTGCCCACTCAACCGAAACGGCTCTCACCAAAGTGGTCAATGACCTTGCCTTAGCTAAAGCTGAAGGTAAATACATCATTCTCCTCCTCCTTGACCTTTCAGCAGCTTTTGATACAGTAGATCATCCCCTACTCCTCCAGTCCCTCCAATCCATGGGCATTCACGATCTCGCCCTGACCTGGCTTTAATCCTACCTCTCCAACCGCTTCTTCACGACCTCCTTCAATGAGTCCTCGTCCACCCCCAACCACCTCTCAGTGGGAGTCCCCCAAGGCTCGGTCCTTGGCCCCCTACTGTTCTCCCTATACACATCCTCCATTGGCAAGGTTATCTCCTCCATGGGTTTTAACTATCATCTGTATGCAGATGACACCCAAATCTATCTCCACACCCCTGACATATCCACCACTACCATGGACAAGGTCTCCTCCTGCCTATCTGCCATCTCCTCCTGGATGTCCGCTAGGTTCCTAAAACTAAATCTAGACAAAACGGAATTTATGATCTTCCCACCCCGGTCATCCCTGGACCTCCCAGATGTGCAGGTCACTGTTAACCACACTACTATTCACCCTACCTCTCAAGCCCGCTGTCTGGGTGTCACCCTGGACTCCGCACTCTCCTTCACTCCCCACATCCAAAACCTCACAAAGTCCTGCAACTTCCACCTTCGTAACATCTGTAAGATTCGCCCTTTCCTGACCCCTGCCACCACCAAACTCCTCATCCATTCCCTCATAATTTCCCGCCTCGACTACTGCAATGCCCTTCTGTCTGGACTCCCTAAGACCCGAATAGCCCCACTGCAGTCCATCATGAATGCGGCTGCCAGAATTATCCACTCCTCCCATCGCTCCACCAGGGCGGCTCCCCTCCGTGAATCCCTCCACTGGCTTCCTATCCAGTCCAGAATCAGATTCAAGATATTGTGTCTGACCTACAAATCCATCCACAAAACCTGTCCAACCTACATTTCTGATCTTACTCAGAGATACACACCAAGCCGCTCACTCCGCTCCTCCAATGAACTTCGCCTGACCGTCCCCCGCATCACCCAGTCCCATGCACGCCTCCAAGACTTCTCAAGAGCCGCTCCGACACTATGGAACTCCCTACCTCCACCCATTAGGGCAGCCCCCTCCTTCAACACCTTCAAGAAGGCCCTCAAAACTCACCTTTTCACTCTTGCCTACCACCCCTCACAATTGCTCTAAACCCACAGCCGAACTCTGGTCCCCTACCTCTCGTGTCCCTACCTCTCCCTCTAGATTGTAAGCCTTTGGGCAGGGTCCTCACTCCTTTTGTGTCCTACCTGATCATGCACCTCTATTACTGTGCACCCATGCTATGCATTTGAGTGAACCTAACTTGCCTAACTCCATGCTCCCATCCAGTGACTGACTAAGCATTACCTTGTACTCATACTGTGCTGTGTGATCTGGTTTTCTTGTATTCCTGTATTGTCATATTGCTGTTTGTCACCCCTAAATATTGTCTGTAACCTAAATTAATGTCCAGCGCTGCGTAATATGTTGGCGCTTTATAAATACAACAAATAAATAAATAAAATAAATAAATACAGTCCTTAGACAAAGTTGGCCACCAGAAGTTTCTCCGGAGAAGTTCTAGCGTTCTAGAGATCCCAAAATGTCCCGCCAGTTTGCAATCATGACAACTGGCCAACACTGTCTGACGAAGCTCGGGGGGAATAAAAACTTTGTTTCCATGAAAAAAAAAACCATCTCTGAAGACAAGACCAGAGGGAACCTCTTGTACTGGTATTGTAGAGGCGGCTTGCTTGACTAACTCCAACAGACCAGTTTGTAAAAGAAGGAAGTGACTCGCAGACAAGATAGAATCATTCCAGTCCAGATCACCAGACCAACGACGGAACTCCTGGACGTATTCCTCGACCGATCTACGGCCCTGCCGAAGGGAGCGTATAGCAGCATCAGCTGAGGCCTCTTTACAAGGATCGTCATATATTTCCTGCATAGCTTCGAAAAATGACATAGAATTCTGTAAACAATCATGACCCTGTTCCATCAGTCTGAGAGCCCAGGCCTGTGGATCCCCTTGGAGAAGAGAAATGATTGCTCCAACTCGGACATTCTCAGGTACGAGGGAGCATGTTGAAGTGTAGGTAACAGGCACTCCTAAAAAGTCTGAACTTGCTTCGATCACCAGAAAAACGTTCAGGAAGCGGCAGCTTTGGTTCAGGAGCAGGTGGCTCAGGGTTAGCAGGTAACTGAGCAGGCCCAGAAGCAGGAGCGGCAGCTGGAGCAGACCCAGAATCAGCAATGGCTGCGGAAGCCGCTTGACTAGCAAATTGGCCGCGGATCTCAGCACAGTCCCTCTGAACCGTTTGCACAGACAGGGTCAATTGTTGCACCAGATCGCAGAGGGCATCAAACGGAGTTCGCTCTCCAGAGCCGTCCATAATGGCTGTTTGTTTCTGTTAGGTGCGAGAGCAGGAGCTGTTGACCGCCCCACTATGTTTGTAGACCACCCAAGCGCAGAGTCTAAGTAACCACGGGTCTTCACCCACGACCCCTTGAGGGGGAAGCAGGACCACTACCCCAGGAGGGGGAAGTGGAACTTCGCTGCCTAGTGCCCACCAGGTTGCGCTCAGGATAATCCCACAGTCTCCGCATATGTGAAGAGAAGGGAGTTGTAGCTATAACTATAAACATATTTGTATGGTTTGTTGATGTATCCATTCATTTCCATGAGTAAGAGACTTATTAAAGAGAAATCGTGACCAAGAATTGAACTGCATCCCAATCAGTAGCTGATACCCCCTTTTACATGAGAAATCTATTCCTTTTCTCAAACGGATCATCAGGGGCTCTGTATGGCTGATATTGTGGTGAAACCCATCCCACAAGAAACTCTGAGGACCATGGTCCTGGCAGTTTCCTGTCTGTGAACCTTGTTGCATTGTGGAAAATAGCTGTTTACAGCGGTTTTCAAGTGCCAAAAAAAAGCAAGCAGCAGCTACATCACCTACCAGCAGTGAAAATGTCAGAATGTAAATCAGGGATTTAAAAGACTTCACAGTGTGCAAACACTGGCTAAATCATTTATATATAATTGTAAAAGTGAAGCACTTTTTTATTACAATATTTTCACTGGAGTTCCTCTTTAAGTCTGCCCAGAATCAGGACCAGGGGCACTTATAATTTTACTGTTAGGCAGTAGGCACCATGTAGTTATGCCTCTGGGCTGTATTTATTGATTTATGAATGTTTAACTTACTATATCTTTCTCAGAATGAACAAACAAAATAGAATACATATGATTCATATGACATTCAGCTTCAAAATGACTGCTGTCACAAGTACATTTTACTAGGTATTTTAACTATTACATGTCTTTAATTACTGGTATAGAAAATTTTAACATACCTCTGTGTCAAAATCCATGAGCAAGACAATTTTGTCCCGAATACAACTGAAGAGGTCATGTTTGTGTATTAGTTCAAAAACCTCCTTGTGCTGAAGTGTTAAATAAATTTCAAGAGCTTGGCTGTAACACTGGTCATAGGTGTGCCTAGGAAAAAAAATGATGAAAAAACAAAACACATGCATTAAGGATAAATCCGCAAAAAAAAATTGTTAAGGTATGGGCACAGGAAAAACCCCATAAGACTGTGATAATACCTTCTGAATGGCGTACAGTGAAAAATGGCGCCGGTTAAATAATGGCGCCCCCTTCTGCCAGATATTTGTTTAAAACGATATTTATCGTTTTAAAGGTTGAAATAGTGCAGACCTTGCGAACGTAATTTATCATTTTAAAACCTGCTTTTTTTTGTCCTACCTAAGTGTTATTTATCGTTTGAAGCCCTGCTTTGCAGCCGTTTGGAAAATGTCTGCCCGCCGACTTTAACGTTTAATAGCAAAGCCCCCTTAAAAGCTAGAAACACCAAATTTGCAGGGAATGTTAAGAAGAGCAGTGGGAACAAGAGGAAAAAAAATCAAAAAGACCTTTTAGTTTTTGAGAAAATCGATTTTAAAGTTTCAAAGGAAAAAAGTTACATTTAAATGCATAAATGACACTTCTTAGGGAAACAATTCTCGCCGACTTTAGCAGTTAATAGCAAAGGCCCCTTACATCCTAGCAACGCCAAATTTGCAGGATATATTAAAAAGGTAGTGGGAAACAATGTTTTAAGAAAAAAAATTTAAACATATTTAATTTTGTTTTACATTTTTAATTTTTTTTAATGTTCAGAGTGTGGGAAATTTAAAAAAAAAATGGCGTGGGGTCCCCCCTTCAGAGCTTCTGTAGCCCCTTGTCACCCATGCAGACTGGTACAGCCGACTGGGGCTATACCAGCCCGCATGGTCCATGGTATGGGGGGCTCCTGGGGGAAGGGATGGCCAAGCCTTCTCCTCCCCCCCCCCCCAGAGCCCTTGTCCAATCCATGGATAAGGGGCTCTTCCCCACCTCCGGTGCCCCAGGAGGAGGTGGGGCAACGGCTCTCTGGGGGGGGGGGGGGTTCAAGGTGGCATCTGGGAGTCCCCTTTAAGGAGGGGACCCCAGATGCCCACCCCCCTCCCAGGAGAAATGAGTATAGGGGTACAAAGTACCCCTTACCCATTTCCACAAAGGGTTAAATGAAATAAAAACACAACCACGAAAAAAATCCTTTATTAGTCTTAATTAACCAGAAATACTTACCTGTACCTTTAAAAAAAAAGTTCCCACGCCAATATCCCTGGAAAAGGTCCCACGGCGACAGTATCCTCTAACTTGCGATCTTCAGAAATACTTACCTGTACCTTTAAGCATATTTGGTGTTTCTTTTAAGGGGGCTTTGCTATTAAAAGTTAAAGTCAGCGGGCAGACATTTTCCAAGCGACTGCAAAGCAGGGCTTAAAACGATAAATAACGTGCAGACTGGATAAAAAAAGCAGGTTTTAAAATGATAAATTACGTTCACAAGGTCAAATTTTTTAACCTTAAAAACGATAAATGTCGTCCGACAATGCAAGTTAATGGGGCGCCATATTTTAAACATCGGCGCTGTGTGCCATTTTTAACTGATCTGTCTGAATGCCTACTTACCGTGTAACTGCAGCCAACCCTAAATCGTACATCAAAGTCATAACTCAATCTATCTAAAGACACAGTAAGACTGTAGTATATATATATATATATATATATATATATATATATATATATATATATATATATATATACACACACAGTATACTGTATATACATACATACACAGTAGTAGTGAATGAACAGTAAATATACACAAACATGTGCCCCATGTTTCATTTTCTACATAGGGTTTGATATGCTTAGTGATCAGTTCAAAATCGAATCCCATAGATGAGAGGGGCAACTGTCCCACTTACCCTGTAAATCTGGGTCTGAGGATTAAAAAGGGCTTGTTTTCAAAACAGGATAAGAAATAGGCATGCAACCACTAGAGATGGCCCGAATAGTTCACCGGCGAGCACTATTTGGCAAAGATCAGGTATTCACGCTCGCTGCGAGCACTTGGTGCTATTCGACCGGCACCCATACAACATAATTGAGCTAAACTTTGACCCCTTACATTATAGTCAGCAGACACATGGCAGCCAATCAGCCTGCACTCTCTCACAGATCCCCTCCCCCCACCCCCTATAAACATGCTGCAGCACCCGCCATGTTCCAGTCTGTGTTTGGCTGGAAAAGTTAGAGGAGTGGAGAGACACTGCTGGTGATAGAGAAAGCGCTAGTTAAGGTGGCCATACATCAGCCGACCAACCAACCAATCGACCATCCAATTTGTTTATTATAATCGAATTGGATAAAAATTGGTGCTGCCAAGTGCATGCCCAACCGACAAAGCAACCAATTCCGGGACTGTAAGATGTCGAGCTGAAGTTGGTTGGTCGGGTGTGCGGTGGTATGGCGGCCAATTTGCGAACGAGAGACGAGACAACAAAACCCCCGCTGCTGCCGTCGCAATGTATAAATGTATGTAGTGTGTGCATTTATACATTACCTGTCCGGTGTCAGCCTCCACACAGCTTCCGTCCATCTCGGCAGGTTCTGCATACACGCCAGCGGCGCATAGCGCCTGACGTCAGACGTTATGCGCCGCTAGTGTGTATGCGGCTGTTACCCGGCGAGATGGACGGACACCGTGCGGAAGCTGCTACAGGACAGGTAATGTATAAATGCACACACTACATACATGTATACATTTTGGGGGCAGCGTCCGGGTGGACGCGGCGGGCTCAGCCGATTCCCTGAGGATTTCATGCTGAAATTGGACGGGAATCGGCCCGTAGCGTAGGGCAAATTCGACCAAGAGACACATTTATCTCTATTTAGATTCGATTACAGATAAATTTGTCTCTTGGTCGAATCTGCTCATAATCTTCTAATGTATGTTCACCTTTAGGCTTGTTTATTTTGATCCTCCCTGGCTGATAGCTGTTTAATCATCCCAAACAGCCCTTCTGAGGGCTACTTCATCCTTCTGCTGGGTTTTTTTTTTTTTTTTGTGCGGCACTCCACAGCCCACAGGCACCCAGCATTGTGCCCAGTGCCCACAACAAGCACAATAATGCTCCAGAGCCCCTGTGTTATTATCACTGTATTGTGAACTGTTGCAGCATTCTCAGTGTCAATGTGATAGTGCACAGACAGAGCACACTGGCACAGAGCCGCACACGTGCCCACTTCAGGCCCGTTTTTAGGGCCGTGCGGCCCGTGCCGCCGCCCGGGGCGCTGTTGGGAGGTGGGCGCTGAAATGGAGGGGGGAGCCGGAGCCGCGGGGAGGGCAGCCCTCCCTCTCCCTCCCTCTCCTGGGCCGCCCTCCGTGCTCCCCCCTCAGATGCAGAGCGCAGGAGCAGCCAGGGAGGGAGCGCTGTATACTACATACCTTCCTGCGTTCCAAGCGCTGCTCTCTTGCCGCCGGTCTCTTCCTCTCTGCCTATACGATGATACACACGCTGGAACCAGCGTGTGTATCATCGTATAGGCAGAGAGGAAGAGACCGGCGGCGAGAGAGCAGCGCTTGGAACGCAGGAAGGTATGTAGTATACAGCGCTCCCTCCCTGGCTGCTCCTGCGCTCTGCATCTGCATCTGAGGGGGGAGCACGGAGGGCGGCCCAGGAGAGGGAGGGAGAGGTCGGGCTGCCCTCCCCGTGGCTCCGGCTCCCCCCTCCATTATGGGGGACAGCTACCTATCTAACCTACGCTGGGGGGCACCTACCTAATCTAACCTACACTGGGGAGCACCTACCTAATCTAACCTACGCTGGGGGGCACCTACCTAATCTAACCTACGCTAGGGGGCACCTACCTAATCTAACCTACGCTGGGGGGCACCTACCTATCTAACCTATCCTGGGGGGCACCTACCTAATCTAACCTACGCTGGGGGCACCTACCTAATCTAATCTACGCTGGGGGGCACCTACCTAATCTAACCTACGCTGGGGGGCACCTACCTATCTAACCTATCCTGGGGGGCACCTACCTAATCTAACCTACGCTGGGGGGCACCTACCTAATCTAACCTACGATGGGGGGCAGCTACCTATCTAACCTATCCTGGGGGGCACCTACCTAATCTAACCTATGCTGGGGGGCAGCTACCTAATCTAACCTACCCTGGGGGGCACCTACCTAATCTAACCTACACTGGGGGGCACCTACCTAATCTAACCTACACTGGGGGGCACCTACCTAATCTAACCTACGCTGGGGGGCAGCTACCTAATCTAACCTATACTGGGGGGCAGATACCTAATCTAACCTACACTGGGGGCCACCTACCTAATCTAACCTACACTGGGGGGCACCTACTTAATCTAACCTACGCTGGGGGGCACCTACCTAATCTAACCTACACTGGGGGGCAGCTACCTATCTAACCTACACTGGGGGGCAGCTACCTATCTAACCTACACTGGGGGACAGCTACCTATCTAACCTACACTGGGGGGCAGCTACCTATCTAACCTATACTGGGGGGGCAGCTACCTAATCTAACCTACGCTGGGGGGCAGTTACCTATCTAACCTATACTGAGGGGCACCTACCTAATCTAACCTACACTGGGGGGCAGCTACCTATCTAACCTACACTGGGGGCAGCTACCTATCTAATCTATACTGGGGGGCAGCTACCTATCTAATCTATACTGGGGGGCAGCTACCTAATCTAACCTACGCTGGGGGGCAGCTACCTATCTAACCTGTACTTGGGGGCACCTACCTAATCTAACCTACACTGGGGGGCAGCTACCTATCTAACCTACACTGGGGGGCAGCTACCTATCTAACCTATACTGGGGGTAGCTACCTAATCTAACCTACGCTGGGGGCAGCTACCTATCTAACCTATACTGAGGGGCACCCACCTAATCTAACCTACACTGGGGGGCAGCTACCTCTCTAACCTACACTGGGGGCAGCTACCTATCTAACCTACACTGGGGGGCAGCTACCTATCTAATCTATACTGGGGGGCAGCTACCTAATCTAACCTACGCTGGGGGCACCTACCTAATCTAACCTACACTGGGGGGCAGCTACCTATCTAACCTACACTGGGGGGCAGCTACCTATCTAACCTATACTGGGGGTAGCTACCTAATCTAACCTACGCTGGGGGCAGCTACCTATCTAACCTATACTGAGGGGCACCCACCTAATCTAACCTACACTGGGGGGCAGCTACCTCTCTAACCTACACTGGGGGCAGCTACCTATCTAACCTACACTGGGGGGCAGCTACCTATCTAATCTATACTGGGGGCAGCTACCTAATCTAACCTACGCTGGGGGCAGCTACCTATCTAACCTGTACTGGGGGGCACCTACCTAATCTAACCTACACTGGGGGGCAGCTACCTATCTAACCTATACTGGGAGTAGCTACCTAATCTAACCTACGCTGGGGGGCAGCTACCTATCTAACCTACACTGGGGGCAGCTACCTAATCTAACCTACACTGAGGGGCAGCTACCGATCTAACCTACGATGGGGGCACTTATCTAACCTGTATTGGGGGCACCTACCTAGCTAGCCTATACAGGTGGCAACTATACTGGCTACCTATATTGCAGGCACCTACCTAAATAACCTATACTGAGGGCACCTACCTATCTAACCTATGCTGGGGGCAACTATTCTGGCTACCTATATTAGAGGCACCCACCTAGCTAACCTGTACTGGGGCACCTACCTATCTAACTTATACCGGGGGCGCCTGCCTATCTAACCTATACTGGGGGCAACTATACTGGCTACCTATACTGGAGGCACCTACCTGGCTAACCTATAGCGAGGGCATCTATACTGGCTCACCTATGCCTGGCTACCTATACTGGGGTACCTATTCTTGGCTACCTATACTGGGGGACCTATACTAAGTGCAACTAGACCTGGCTAACCTATATTGCGGGCACCCATACCTTGCTTTGGGGGGGGGGGCGCAATTTTTACACACTCGCCCTGGATGCATTTTAGCCTAGAAACTGCACTGGCCCACTTACAGTGATATCGAATTGTGTGCCACATAAAAGCACATTTTTCGACTACTGCTGCTGCAGGGCCTCTGTTATTATCACTAAATTGTGTTTGAAGTGTTGCTGCATTTCTCAGTGCTGTCTGATTGTGCACAGCACAGATAGAGCACACTGGCACGGATAGCCACACCCGTGCCCACTTATAGTGATATCTAATTGTGTGCCACATAAAAGCACAATCACAGTTTTACCACCCCCCAAAATTCTGAGGACGTGCTTGACTGGCTTACACAGCACACCATATCTTCTACAGCTTCCGCAAGGAGCCTCCTTGATGCACCGTCCTCCTCCTGCTCTGCTTCTGGTACCCCACAAAAACTTTCCACCACCACCACTAGCAACACAGCTGCTCCACTTGATATGTCAGAGGAGTTATTCACACATGATGCATTTAGTGATGCACTTGGGTTCAGCCAGGCAACACGCTTGCCACAACCTGAATGCCGACATTACAAAGCACACCAGTGTGGCATTTTTTTGTGTGTGTGCCTCTGATACCAGCAATTCCATCTGCAACCTCTGGCAAAAGAAACGTTGTGGGAAGCCCAACACCCAACTAGAGACAACTGTTTTACGAAGGCAACTTTAGAAATATTTTTTTTCAAAATTTGACAAACATGCTTTAAGAAAAACAAAAGAAAAGAATAGGTTGTACAGTGAGCCAGTCAGCTTGCTACCATCATAAGACTCTATAATTAACTTCCCATCCATGCCTCTGGTACACGTGACATGACGCGGTGCCACACTGGTCCATTTACTTCAGCATAACGCACAAACTTAATAACATTTTCTTGTAAATGACATTCACATTAAAAAAAAAAATTGGTCCATTCAGCTGGTCCATTCAGTTGAGCGTGCATGCAGCCCCGGCACAGATAACGGTCTTACAGACCTGTTACCGCCCAATCTTGTGTGGCTGCATGGTCACAAAACTAGTTAGCATGGTGGAGCTCCAGGACCTCTATTATCACTATATTGTGTTTTCACTATTGCAAAGCTCTGCGTCTGTGTGATACTCCACAGAGAGAACACTGTCACTGACACACAGGAGTGGCCCCTTCTAGTGTGATATAATTGTGTGCCACAGCCCACATTACACAAGCAGCAAACTACTACCA
Source organism: Hyperolius riggenbachi (assembly GCF_040937935.1). Classification (NCBI taxonomy): domain Eukaryota; kingdom Metazoa; phylum Chordata; class Amphibia; order Anura; family Hyperoliidae; genus Hyperolius; species Hyperolius riggenbachi. The sequence continues at coordinate 162,758,374 of NC_090650.1, forward strand.
CTGCAGCAGGGCCTCTGTTATCACTGTGTTGTGTTTGCACTATTGCATAGCTCGGTGTTTGTGTGATACTCCACAGACAGAACACTGTCACTGAGGGGCTGGGGAGAGGAGGAGACCTTTTGTGACCTCAGAGAGGAAGAGGAGTTGGCTATCTCAGCCTCCATCCTTGTTAAAATGGGGTCTTTCATGCTGTCCTGCCTGTTGAGGGAGGGACCACCGTATATAAAAATGGTTAAAGGAGAACAAACTGTACTGGGTGGCAACGCTACTGGACCCTTGCTATAAGCACAAAGTTCCTTACAGACCTGTTAGCGCTCAATCTCTGTAAATGTGACGTTTGGTCTGTCAGTGTGAAGCGGGCATATCATATACTCGTGCATAAGCCGAAAAAAAAGTGGTCCCAAAGTGGGGGTCTCGGCTTATACACGAGTTGTACTGCCCCCCCCCCCCCCCCCCCCCATATGTAGAGAGCCTGCTCCCGCTTCCTCTGAGTGCCTCCTCCTCCATTTGCAGCTTGAATTTGAGTGTCTTCCTTTACCCCCCCCCCTTCTGACCAGAGCGGCATGCAAGTGTCAGAAGTGATTTCCCCCTCCTTCTGGGCATATGAGTGTGTGGTGTGGTATTTTCCTCCCCTCCCCGCCACCAGCCCGGAGCAGCATGCCTGCATCAGATGTTCCTTCTTCTCCCCGGCATATGCAGAGTGTGCGCAGCGGAGCTTTCACTTACCGCCCCATGCCACCGGGACGCCTTGTTAGCTTGCCTGTCGTGCCTCTTTTCTATGACGCCCTTTAGTGGCGTTTCTAATCACATACGCCAAGGGTGCATATTATTTTGGTGCCGCTCAGTTCGGCGGCATTAAATACTGTTCCCCCTCCGAGTTGTCGCAACTCGGAGGGAGATGTAATTTGGGGTCTGGCAGCCACCAGAGCCCCGAATTATCGCTACACGCCCCGCGCAGCATAGCATTGATGCTATGGGGCGCCCAGTTTCGGGCGCTCGGCTCTCAGAGCCGCGCGCCGAAAACAGCTGATTCGATGCGCCAGTGCACGGCATCATAGGAAAGGGATGCAACAGGCAAGCTAACGAGTTACCGGTGGCATGGACCGGTAAGTGAAAGCTCTGCTGTGCACATTCTGCATATGCCGGGGAGAAGAAGGGACATCTGATGCTGGCATGCTGCTCTTGGGGAGGAGGGAATACCACACCGCACACTCGTATGTATTTGAACCAGGGACCCAGCACTGCAAGGCGAGCCTGCTGACCACTACACCACCTTGGCAGCCCCGTGTGCTTTATTTGGGCAGTGTATCACTATGAGAGTCTGTTTATAAGGGTTATAAGGGACTGAATGCCAAAATCTGTCTTGTTCCTCACTGAAGAGCAATAGTAGACAGGGCCATATCTCTTAAGAGGCACCCGTGGGCCGGTGCCATGGGCGGCCCCTCGGGGGGGGGGGGGGGGGCGGCCATCTAATGCTTATTAATTTTATTTTTTTTATTTTTATTATTTTTCATTAAAAAAATTGAAAAAAAAAGTGACCCTTTTTTTTCCGGGGGTGGGTTCAGGGTTCAGGATAGGTGAGCGCGCACACAATGAGGGGAACCTGCTCCCCCCCCCTCCAGCAGAGTGGTAGCGGCCGGCCAGGGAAGTTTCCCGACGCTGGAGGAAGACTCTGCATGCCGATAGCTGGTCTGAGCAGTGACTTCACCAGACCAGGCAGCGGCATGCAGAGATGAGATTCCCTCGTGCGCCGGGAAGAGGAGGTAAGATGTTCTCTGGCTGCTGCCCCTTGTCTCTGGCTGCAGTGCACAGTGCACTGACTGGAAGGGGGAGCGGGAGCTCCAGGTGAGGGGGGGGGGGGACTTCCCCGCTACTCTGTGCCTGTTCCACCTTCCAGCCAGGCTACCTAAAATGGGGGAGACACTTATATATCTCCGAGTCCTACCTAACTGGGGGACACCTATATACCTATTACCTAACTGGGGGACACCTATATACCTATTACCTTAACTAGGGGACACCTATATACCTATTACCTTAACTGGGGGACACCTATATACCTATTACCTAACTGGGGGACACCTATATACCTATTACCTAAACTGGGGGACACCTATATACCTATTACCTTAACTGGGGGACACCTATATACCTATTACCTAACTGGGGGACACCTATATACCTATTACCTAAACTGGGGGACACCTATATACCTATTACCTTAACTGGGGGACACCTATATACCTATTACCTAACTGGGGGACACCTATATACCTATTACCTAAACTGGGGGACACCTATATACCTACTACCTAAACTGGGGGACACCTATATACCTACTACCTAAACTGGGGGACAGCTATATATCTACTTCCTAAACTGTGGGACAGCTATATACCTACTACCTAACTGGGGGACACCTATATACCTATTACCTAACTGGGGACACCTATATACCTATTACCTAACTGGGGACACCTATATACCTATTACCTTAACTTGGGGACACCTATATACCTATTACCTAACTGGGGGACACCTATATACCTATTACCTAAACTGGGGGACACCTATATACCTACTACCTAAACTGGGGGACAGCTATATACCTACTACCTAACTGGGGGACACCTATATACCTATTACCTAACTGGGGGACACCTATATACCTATTACCTTAACTGGGGGACACCTATATACCTATTACCTTAACTGGGGGACACCTATATACCTATTACCTAAACTGGGGGACACCTATATACCTATTACCTTAACTGGGGGACGCCTATATACCTATTACCTAACTGGGGGACACCTATATACCTATTACGTAAACTGGGGGACACCTATATACCTATTACCTAAACTGGGGGACACCTATATACCTATTACCTTAACTGGGGGACACCTATATACCTATTACCTAACTGGGGGACACCTATATACCTATTACCTAAACTGGGGGACACCTATATACCTACTTCCTAAACTGGGGGACAGCTATATACCTACTACCTAACTGGGGGACACCTATATACAGTGGAGGAAATAATTATTTGACCCCTCACTGATTTTGTAAGTTTGTCCAATGACAAAGAAATGAAAAGTCTCAGAACAGTATCATTTCAATGGTAGGTTTATTTTAACAGTGGCAGATAGCACATCAAAAGGAAAATCGAAAAAATAACCTTAAATAAAAGATAGCAACGGATTTACATTTCATTGAGTGAAATAAGTTTTTGAACCCTCCAACAATAAAAGACTTAATACTTAGTGGAAAAACCCTTGTTTGCAAGCACAGAGGTCAAACATTTCTTGTAATTGATGACCAAGTTTGCACACATTTTAGGAGGAATGTTGGTCCACTCCTCTTTGCAGATCATCTCTCAATCCCTAAGGTTTCGAGGCTGTCTCTGTGCAACTCTGAGCTTGAGCTCCCTCCATAGGTTTTCTATTGGATTAAGGTCCGGAGACTGACTAGGCCACTCCATGACCTTAATGTGCTTCTTCTTGAGCCACTCCTTTGTTGCCTTTGCTGTATGTTTTTGGTCATTGTCGTGCTGGAACACCCATCCATGACCCATTTTCAGTTTCCTGGCAGAGGGAAGGAGGTTGTCGTTCAGGATTTCACGATACATGGCTCCGTCCATTTTCCCGTTAATGCGATTAAGTTGTCCTGTGCCCTTAGCAGAAAAACACCCCCAAAGCAAAATGTTTCCACCCCCATGCTTGACGGTGGGGACGGTGTTTTGGGGGTCATAGGCAGCATTTTTCTTCCTCCAAACACAGCGAGTTGAGTTAATGTCAAAGAGCTCTATTTTGGTCTCATCAGACCACAGCACCTTCTCCCAGTCACTCATAGAATCATTCAGGTGTTCATTGGCAAACTTCAGACGGGCCTGCACATGTGCCTTCTTGAGCAGGGGGACCTTGCGAGCCCTGCAGGATTTTAATCCATTGTGGTGTAATGTGTTTCCAATGGTTTTCTTGGTGACTGTGGTCCCTGCTAATTTGAGGTCATTCACTAACTCCTCCCGTGTAGTTCTAGGATGCTTTTTCACCTTTCTCAGAACCATTGACACCCCACGAGGTGAGATCTTGCGTGGAGCCCCAGAGCGAGGTCGATTGATGGTCATTTTGTGCTCCTTCCATTTTTGAACAATCGCACCAACAGTTGTCACCTTCTCTCCCAGCTTCTTGCTAATGGTTTTGTAGCCCATTCCAGCCTTGTGCAGGTCTACAATTTTGTCTCCGACATCCTTGGACAGCTCTTTGGTCTTTCCCATGTTGGAGAGTTTGGAGTCTGCTTGATTGATTGATTCTGTGGACAGGTGTCTTTTATACAGGTGACTAGTTAAGACAGGTGTCCTTAATGAGGGTGACTAATTGAGTAGAAGTGTCTAACCACTCTGTGGGAGCCAGAACTCTTAATGGTTGGTAGGGGTTCAAAAACTTATTTCACTCAATGAAATGCAAATCAGTTGCTATCTTTTATTTAAGGTTATTTTTTCGATTTTCCTTTTGATGTGCTATCTGCCACTGTTAAAATAAACCTACCATTGAAATGATACTGTTCTGAGACTTTTCATTTCTTTGTCATTGGACAAACTTACAAAATCAGTAAGGGGTCAAATAATTATTTCCTCCACTATACCTATTACCTAACTGGGGACACCTATATACCTATTACCTTAACTGGGGAACACCTATATACCTATTACCTAACTGGGGGACACCTATATACCTATTACCTAAACTGGGGGACACCTATATACCTACTACCTAAAATGGAGGACACCTATATACCTACTACCTAAACTGGGGGACAGCTATATATCTACTTCCTAAACTGGGGGACAACTATATACCTACTACCTAACTGGGGGACACCTATATACCTATTACCTAACTGGGGGACACCTATATACCTACTACTTAAACTGGGGGACACCTATATACCTATTACCTAAACTGGGGGACACCTACATACCTATTACCTAAACTGGGAGACACCTACATACCTACTACCTAAACTGGGGGACACCTACATACCGACTTCCTAAACTGGGACACACACACACACACACACACATAGAGAGATATCTATCTATCTATCTATCTATCTATCTATCTATCTATCTATCTATCTATCTATCTATCTATCTATCTATCTATCTATCCTACCTAAACTGGGGGACACCTATATACCACCTTCCTAAACTGGGGGGACACCTATATACCTTTTTCCTAAACTGGGGCACACCTATATACCTACTACCTAAACTGGGACACCTATTATTTTGTGGTGTTATGCAGCCCTCTGTGCGATTTTTCTGCTGAAATGCTGCCCACGTTGCGATTATTTTCTGGTGAAATGCTGCCCACTGTACGATTATTTTGTGATGAAATGCTGCCCAGGGTGCGATTATTTTCTGGTGAAATGTTAGCCAGGGTTCGATTATTTTGTGGTAAAATGCTGCCCACTGTAAGATTGTTATCTGGTGAAATGCTGCACTCATTGCGATTATTCTCTGGTGAAATGCTGCACTTATTGCGATTATTTGGCACCTATGGGGGGGCCCCATCCAAATTTTTGCAAGGGGGCCCAGTGATTTCTAGTTACGCCCCTGACTACTACCTAAACTGGGGATACCTATAGACTTGGCTATCTATACTGGGGACACCTATAGTATGTCTATATTGGGGACACCTATAGAACTGGCTACTTTATACTGATACTAATTATTTAGCGCCAACATATTACGCAGTGCTGTACAGAGTATGTATTGTCTTGTCACTAACTGTCCCACAGAGGGGCTCACAATCTAATCCCTACCATAGTCATATGTGTATGTATGTATCGTAGTCTAGGGCCAATTTTTAGGGGGAAGTCAATTAACTTATCTGTATCGTATGGTATTGGGATGTGGGAGGAAACCAGAGTGCCTGAAGGAAACCCACACAGACAAATGGAGAACATACAAACTCCTTGCAGATGTTGACCTGGCTGGGATTCAAACCGGGAACCCAGCGCTGCAATGCTAACCACTACGCCACCATGCTTCCATACTACTGTACTATATTGTACTGCCATCTTCAGCAGTACTTCACAGAGTATGTAGTCATGTCACTGACTATCCTCTGAGGAGCTTACAATCTAATCCTGCCATAGTCTAATGTCCTACCATATTATTATGTAGTTATATAGCATCCTCGACTCCAACTCTGACTCCACAGCCCTGCTGGCATCTCTTGCAGAACTTTGCAGAGAACATAGTCATGTTACTGACTTTTCTCAGGGGCGCTCACATTCTAATACCTACCACTATTTTGTGCGAGAGAACACTGGCTAATGTGTGTTTTTTTGGGGGGTGGGAACATTTCCTACTTGCTTTTTTAGGGTCACTTTACTCATACCCGGGGAGAAAACATGGCCCCACGGACTTTGGGCTGCACTCTTACTAGGAAATTTGAATTGGCCACACCCACTGTAGGTTATGGACACGCCCACTGCATTCTGTGACCACGCCCATTTCTTCGCCACGGCCAACGCCATCCCGGGGGGGGGAAGGGCGCCAAAGGTTTGGGGTGCCTAGGGGAGCCCAAACCCTAAATACAGCCCTGATAGTAGATACAATTTGGGGGATCTCACTCAGCTGAGTTGCACTAAAGTACAAGGTGGGAGTAGGGAGACGGGTTAAATTTGTAGCTTCCTTTCTGTTCAGGTATGCCCAGTCCTCTGTGCCTGGTGATTAATAATCAATTAAGACTAATGGTGTTCCCTTCTGCAACAGAAGTATGGTTAAACCCGGAATCAGAATCTCTTTTATTCGCCGAGTGTGACAGGTGTCGCACCCGGAATTATTTGTGGTATACACGGCATGGGAAAATCAACGGTTTACAAGCGGCTGTTAGACATACAGATACACGGATACTGAGAAAGACAAAAATCTGCTAAGCAGGCTGCTGTTAGGCATACAGATACACAAGTACCAAAAAAAGAGGCAAATCAGCTATGCCATGAGGCGGGAGTGGCCAGAGCAGGAGCTTGGGGGGCACCGCATGAGAGAGAGCGAGAGTTCAGGTGCAGGACAGCTTGAGGGAAGAAGGTGTTCCTGTGCCTGGTGGTTCTAGTGGGGATGGTGCGGAAGCGACGGCCTAGGGGAAGCCGATTGAAGTGGTGCCAGCCAGGGTGTGAGGGGTCATTCACTATCTTATTTGCCCAGGACCACAGTCTGGAGGTGTACAAGAGGTCCAGTGGTGGCAGCGGTGACCCTATGATCTTCTCCGCGGAGTTGATAACTCTCTGAAGTTTAAGTCTGTCCCTTGCTGTGGCACCAGCATACCATACAATAATCGAGGAACAGAGGATCAACTCAATGGTGGCCGTATAGAAGAAAGTCAACAGTTACTGCGGTATTCCAAACTTCCTAAGTTGTCTCAAGAAGTACATCCTTTGTTGCAAAAGAGAAAACCGAGAGCCCAATATGGTGTAGTATGTTAAGATAATTGATCAAATGGTTAAGTGAGAAAAATTATACTCACAAACACAGGTTACCATTCAGGCAACCACTATATAGGCAGGTGAGGAGATTAGGCCTGTCCTCACTCAGGGCTAAGAAGTCGCTCTCTGTAGAAAGGAATCAAGAAAGGGGTAGCACTCCCCTCCACCAGGAGTGGACACAGTGTGTTTGAATGTGGAACAGAGGCGCCAGCAGGATAAAACTTCATAAAACCTTTAAAATTGCTTGGAGTGAGTGGTGGGCTCACCTCCCAAAAGCAGACCAGAGATCATGTTTTCATATAAAAAATCAATACATTTATTATACGGTACCCCAAACAAAAATGCAACGCGTTTCGCAGGTCAAGCCCGCTTCATCAGGCAAAATTGTGGACAACTGTGAACAAAGACAACAAACAATAAACAATCATGGCTACAATGAAGAGGGCTGTACTATTACTACTGGGTTGCAGTTTCTATCTAATGATATTCAACATGAAAGTATATACATAGTGTGTTAATTATGGGAAATTGCTAATCGGGGGATGGGTGTATAGGATGGGAACGGGTAGGGAGGGGAAAGGAGTAGGAAGGGGGGGGGGGGAAACTTGAGCACGGGTGGGTATAGGTTATAGGTGTGGGGATATTGTATGATGGAGTTAAAAAGTGAGAACGGTGACTACTATAGAGGGGCCAGGGTGGAGTGTATTTGCAGAGCAACATATGAGGTAGATCTAAATAACATTGGTGCAGGGAGAATCAGCAAGCAGGAGGAGTGAATGGTAGAATGGAACATGGATCAATTATATATGGAGAAATAGTATTAAATGACAAGTCACGGTGTTTAAAAAGGAGCAGCAGCACTTACCAGGAGCTCTGTAGTAATGGATTTAGCACCTCAGTGTTGTGCTGCAGGTGTCAGGGGCTTTTTAAATGTGTGGAATTGGAGGGAAAAAAGATAGGAGGCGTGGGAGGGCGGGGCTGTAGTTGGGACGGTGTGTATGGTGACCAATGGGGTATTGTAATGTATGAGGCTGGGAGTATACGTGATGAGTCTGGTGGCTAATAGAGAGCTGCCACGTAATACCTGTATACGCCTGTATTGTCGGCGTGTGAGGACAGAAAGAGTGGGCGGGGGTGACGTATATGGAGTGAAACCAATCCACTGTGGGTGGGCGCATAGGATGCGGCCTGAGTGTCAGAAGCTGGCATGGGCGTGCTGGGAGCGGCTTGGAGGTAGAAGGAGTGGGCGGGGGTGACGTCTGTGGTTAGTGGGCCAATCTATTGTGGGTGGGCGTGTAAACAACTGCCCGAACGTCGCCCCACATGGACGCACGTAGTGCGCACGCGTAGTGCGTACTGTCCACGTCACACTGGGCATAACGGCGTGGCGTCCAAGGCGCCGGGTGATAATGGTAAGTGTACGAATGCGTCCAAATTAGCGCAGTACGCATTATGTATATTGCGCATACGTGAGGGCGATCCACCATGTTGAAAAGGGGCAAGATGCCCAACTTACATACATAATGTCAGTATAGATAGAAAACGATAGAATTAGTGAACTAGACTTGCCTAATATAAGCGAATGGGATCATAACAATAAAACATTCATTACATGATACATGTATATAGAAAGTATTTGATCCAAAATACCTTAGCAAAAAACGTATTTAGGCTGCTTTATAAAAGGTGGTGTTATGCTGCCATCAAGTGGTACAGGGTAGTGTGGCACATTGAAACATGTTCTTATACTGATTTGTACGGTGAATGAGCTCACAAACGGTCAAAATTGTGCACCATCATATAAATAATAAAGATAAATATTAATGATATAAGAACATAAAAACATCAGTACATAAATGTAACATAAACAACAAGCTTAAAAAGACCATCTGAATAGGACCAGGTGAACAGGATACATAATTATAAGAGAACAATATAATTTGTTAAAAATGCAAATGTGGTCACACTGGGACCGTAATTCGTAATTCTATATCATTTTGTGTAAGTAATAGCCGCAAACTCAAAATTTAATAAAACAAGGATAAAAGCAGGGATAAAAGAGAGCGACTGGTTAAAAGAAAAACGGAGTAGGGGTGCTTAGTAGATTTTTTTTCTAGTGCCTCATGTAGACCCTCTGGGATGAGGGTTTTGAGGGTTTGGATCCAGTACATTTCATATTATTTCAAATGTTCGGAAGCATTTGGTGTTTTGACATCCACTGAGTCAATTAGTGTGATATTGAAGAAAAGAGGATTGTGATCGTGATAAGTGGTAAAGTGCAGTGGCGTAGCTATGGAGCTCGGGGCCCCGGTGCGAGTTTTACATTGGGCCCCCCCTAAGCACTCTATACGTAACAATTGATACGGCGCACAAAAACCTGCCAAGGTCATCTACAGTATTAGAGGTGCAAGAAGGGGATGGGGAACAGTTTGTTAAAGATTACTACCATTTAAAGCATCTATAGAAGTGATTATTTCCACCTCAGGACCAATAAACAGCTTATACTTTGGTTTAGTAAGGGCCCCATGGGGCCCCTCTGGTCCAAGGGCCCCGATGCGGTCGCTACCTCTGCAACCCCTATTGCTACGCCCCTGGTAAAGTGCCGTGATACGCTGTGAAGGGGGAAGCTGTTGGTGATGTTTTGCTTATGTTGTCCGATTCTACACCGCGCAAATTGAGTGGTTCTCCCCACATACTGGAGGCGGCAGGGACATGAGATTAGATAAATGACATACTTGGATTCACATGAAAGGTGTTTTTTTTATGGGGTATTCGATACCTGTGCTCGATGATGTGAATGATGGGCCAGATAGTATGAATTGGCATGCTAGGCACCGATTCTTCATACAAGGGGAGCAGCCAGGCTCCTGTGGTAGTCGGGTGGTGGGAGAAAAGGAATTGGTTGGTGTGCGCAGTTTACTGGGTGCTAAGATATTACGGAGGTTGGGGGCCCTTCTGAAGGTAACTGATGGTGTTTTGGGTAGCAGCGGTCGCAGAAATGGGTCCTGCAAGAGGATGTCCCATCTGTTTTTGAGTATATTGCGTATGGTGATGTGTTGAGCATTATAACGAGTAATGAATCTTGGTGGGTCGATATTATTGGCCTGTGGAGTCAAGTCTGAGGGTGGGTGGGGGTGTTTGGCTCTGTGTTTAGCATCCTTAATGAGTTTTTTTGGGTACTGACGGTCTGAATTTTCTGGTGAGTACTTCAGATTGTAAATCAAATTGTAATGGAACTGCAGTTTACATATCACCACCACCCCTCATCCATAGAATTCTTAGGCCTCACATTATATATCGAATCAAACCATATCAAAACCAAGACATATTTCAAACCAGTTGACGCTAACAATTATATACATTTCAACGGTTTCCACCACCACCCATGGATAACCAACACTCCCTACAGTCAGTACAGAAGGATTCACAGAAATTGCACAGATCCATTACAATTTGATTTACTGATTGTACTCACCAGAAAATTCATAGACCTTCAGTACCCAAAAAACTCATTAAGGATGCTAAACACAGAGCCAAACACCCCCCCCCCCCCCCCCCCCTCCACCATCAGACTTGACTCCACAGGCCAATAATATCGACCCACCAAGATTCATTACTCGTTATAATGCTCAACACATCACCATACGCAATATACTCAAAAACAGATGGGACATCCTCTTGCAGGACCCCTTTCTGCGACCGCTGCTACCCAAAACACCATCAGTTACCTTCAGAAGGGCCCCCAACCTCCGTAATATCTTAGCACCCAGTAAACTGCGCACACCAACCAATTCCTTTTCTCCCACCACCCGACTACCACAGGAGCCTGGCTGCTCCCCTTGTATGAAGAATCGGTGCCTAGCATGCCAATTCATACTATCTGGCCCATCATTCACATCATCGAGCACAGGTATCGAATACCCCATAAAAAAAAAACACCTTTCATGTGAATCCAAGTATGTCATTTATCTAATCTCATGTCCCTGCCGCCTCCAGTATGTGGGGAGAACCACTCAATTTGCGCGGTGTAGAATCGGACAACATAAGCAAAACATCACCAACAGCTTCCCCCTTCACAGCGTATCACGGCACTTTACCACTTATCACGATCACAATCCTCTTTTCTTCAATATCACACTAATTGACTCAGTGGATGTCAAAACACCAAATGCTTCCGAACATTTGAAATAATATGAAATGTACTGGATCCAAACCCTCAAAACCCTCATCCCAGAGAGTCTACATGAGGCACTAGAAAAAAAATCTACTAAACACCCCTACTCCGTTTTTCTTTTAACCAGTCGCTCTCTTTTATCCCTGCTTTTATCCTTGATTTATTAAAATTTTAAGTTTTCGGCTATTACTTACACAAAATGATATAGAATTACGAATTACGGTCCCAGTGTGACCACATTTGCATTTTTAAAAAATTATACTGTTCTCTTATAATTATGTATCCTGTTCACCTGGTCCTATTCGGATGGTCTTTTTAAGCTTGTTGTTTATGTTACATTTATGTACTGATGTTTTTATGTTCTTATATCATTAATATTTATCTTTATTATTTATATGATGGTGCACAATTTTGACCGTTTGTGAGCTCATTCACCGTACAAATCAGTATGAGAACATGTTTCAATGTGCCACACTACCCTGTACCACTTGATGGCAGCATAACACCACCTTTTATAAAGCAGCCTAAATACGTTTTTTGCTAAGGTATTTTGGATCAAATACTTTCTATATACATGTATCATGTAATGAATGTTTTATTGTTATGATCCCATTCGCTTATATTAGGCAAGTCTAGTTCACTAATTCTATCGTTTTCTATCTATACTGACATTATGTATGTAAGTTGGGCATCTTGCCCCTTTTCAACATGGCGGATCGCCCTCATGCATGCGCCATATACATCACGCGTACTGCGCCAATTTGGACGCAAGCGCACACTTATCACCCGGCGCCTTGGACGCCGCGCCGTTATGCCCAGTGTGACGTGGACAGTACGTACTACGCGTGCGCACTACGTGCGTCCACGTGGGGCGACGTTCGGGCAGTTTACACGCCCACCCACAATAGATTGGCCCACTAACCACAGACATCACCCCCCGCCCACTCCTACCTCCAAGCCGCTCCCAGCACGCCCATGCCAGCTTCTGACACTCAGGCCGCATCCTATGCGCCCACCCACAGCGGATTGGTTTCACTCCATATACGTCACCCCCGCCCACTCTTTCTGTCCTCACACGTCGACAATACAGGCGTATACAGGTATTACGTGGCAGCTCTCTATTAGCCACCAGACTCATCACGTATACACCCAGCCTCATACATTACAATACCCCATTGGCCACCATACACACCCTCCCAACTACAGCCCCGCCCTCCCGCGCCTCCCATCTTTTTTCCCTCCAATTCCACACATTTAAAAAGCCCCTGACACCTGCAGCACAACACTGAGGCGCTAAATCCATTACTACAGAGCTCCTGGTAAGTGCTGCTGCTCCTTTTTAAACACTGTGACTTGTCATTTAATACTATTTCTCCATATATAATTGATCCATGTTCTATTCTACCATTCACTTGCTGATTCTCCATGCACCAATGTTATTTATATCTACCTCATATGTTGCTCTGCAAATACACTCCATCCTGGCCCATACTAGTCACCGTTCTCACTTTTTAACTCCATCATACAATACCCCCACACCTATAACCTATACCCACCCGTGCTCAAGTTTTTCCCCCCACTTTCTCCCCCCCCCCTTCTTCCTACTCCTTTCCCCTCCCTACCCGTTCCCATCCTATACACCCATCCCCCGATTAGCAATTTCCCTTAATTAACACACTACGTATATACTTTCATGTTGGATATCATTAGTACTCTTTTAGATAGAAACTGTTACCCTGTAGTAATAGTACAGCCCTCTTCATTGTAGCCATGATTGTTTATTGTTTGTTGTCTTTGTTCACAGTTGTCTTCAATTTTGCCTGATGAAGCGGGCTTGACCTGCGAAACGCGTTTCATTTTTGTTTGGGGTACCGTATAATAAATGTATTGATTTTTTATATGAAAACATGATCTCTGGTCTGCTTTTGGGAGGTGAGCCCACCACTCACTCCAAGCAATTTTAAAGGTTTTATGAAGTTTTATCCTGCTGGCGCCTCTGTTCCACATTCAAACATCCTTTGTTGCGCTTTCCTTTGTCCACCCATTTCAAGTCATTTGTGATGTTGGTGCCCAGGAACCGTACGCTAGTCACCCTGTTAACCTCAGTGCCCTCAATGGAGACTGGGTTGATTGTGGGAGGGCGCATTCTAAAGTCAATGACCAATTCAACTGTTTTCCCTGCGTTCAGTGCCAGATTGTGCTCCTTGCACCAGTTGCAAATGCGTCCAATCTCGTTTCTGTAGTCTTGCTCCCCGTCTCCCCCAATGAGGCCGAGGATGGTGGTGTCGTTTGCAAATTTAACAACCTTGACAGAGTTGGTGGATGTAGAACAGTCGTTCGTGTACAAGGAAAACAGGAGTGGGGACAGTACGCAACCTTGCGGGTGTTAGTGGTTCTTTCCTGAGAGGAGCAGTTGCCGAGTTTAACTAGTTGTGTCCTATTGGTGAGGAAGTCTTTAATCCAGCCACATAGGGTGGGGTAGAGACCAAGTTCAGTGAGTTTGTTGTGTAGGATGGTCGGGCATATGGTATTAAAGGCAGAACTGAAGTCAAGGAAGAGGATTCTTGCATAGATGTCAGGTTTGTCCAGGTGTTCCATGATGTAAGCCAGGCTGGTGTTTATGGCATCATCCGTAGACCTGTTTGGTCTGTAGGCAATCTGGAGTGGGTCCAGACGGGCATCGGTGGAGCCTTTTAGGTAGGTGAGGACCAGTCTCTCAAAGGTTTTCATAATGATGGGAGTTAGGGCTACAGGTCTGTAGTTATTTAGATCGGCTAGCGCTGGCTTTTTTGGGACAGGAATGATCAATTTATTGAGACAGGCGGGGACCTTGCCTTCTGCTAGTGACCTGTTAAAAATGGAAGCGAGGACAGGGGCCAGCTGGCTAGCGCAGTTTTTCAGGCAGGATGATGACATGCCGTCTGGGCCTGATTCTTTCCTTGGATTGGTCTTCCGGAGGAGCTTGAGGACGTCATCCTTGGAGACCCTCAATGGAGAAGAGGAGATCTGGGCAGGCTGGGTGGATTGAGCGACTTGTGACGTGGTTGCCTGGGTGCTGGGATAGGTGGGATCAGCAGCCTGGACGCTAGGAGGGGTGCGGTTGTTCTCGAATCTGCAGTAGAACTTGTTCAGTTCTTCAGCAAGTTCTTTGCTAGGTGTAGCTTGGAGGGGATAGGCTTTAAAGTTTGTGGCCGCTCGGAGACCCTTCCAGACCTCTCTCGGGCTGTTGGACTTGAGGCTAAGCCTCAACTTATTCGCGTAGTTGCGCTTTGCCGCTCTTAGCTCCCAATTGAGTGCGTTTCTGGCATCCCTGAACTCCTCTGGGGTGCCAGATTTGTGAGCTTCCTCTTTTGTTTTTCGGAGACGGCGCAGCTTACCGTTAAACCAAGGTTTGTTATTTGGAAAGACTCTGAAAGTCTTTGTGGGAATGCAGGACATTCTCAGTCCATTTGTCCAGACAGGGGGCCTCCAGGATTGACCAGTTGGTGCAGTCGAGGCAGGCCTGAAGTTGTAGCTTAGCTTCTTCTGACCATACTTTGGTAGTTCTGACGGTAGGCTTGGCTGACTCGAGTTGTCTGCTATAGGTGGGGATCAAGTGGATAAGGCAGTGGTCCGAGTTACCCAGGGCAGCCCAACGTTTGGCCTTGTACGCTTGATTGAGCACAGTTTAACAGTGGTCCAGGGTGTTCTCCTTTCTCGTGGGACACGTGATGTGCTGTCTGTAGCGGGGCAGCTCCAGCTGAAGATTAGCTCTATTGAAATCGCCTAAGATAATGAAGAGGGAGTCCGGGAGGGCTGTCTCCCACCATTGGATGGAGTCTCCTACTGTGCGTAAAGCAGATTTGGGGTCAGCATCTGGAGGGATGTAGACTCCTACAAAAACATAGGAAGAGAACTCCCTGGGTGAATACGGAGGCCTGCAGTTGATGAGAAGGAGTTCCATATCGGGGGAGCAGCTCTTATGCAGGATGGTGGAATTGGTACACCAGGCTGTACTGACGAAGAGGCAGACGCCTCCCCCTTTGCTTTTGCCAGAGAGAGCATGGTCGTGATCAGCTCGGAAGAGGTTATATCCTGGGAGGAGGAGTGTATTGTCTGGAATGCTGTCATTTAGCCAGGTCTCAGTAAAGCACAGGACCGGGGTGTTACCGCTGATCGGGTTTTTGCTATCTGGGTAGAAACAGACAGAGAAGGGTCACCAATTACAACTTTCAGCCACCCAAGCAATCCCCAGGCGACCTTTTTCCTGCCCTCAGCTTATATTCAGGTCAATCATTTTTTCCCGTTGTATTAGGTAAAAGTTGGGGGGTTGACTTATACTCAGGTCGGCTTATACACAAGTATATACGGTAACTCTTACATTACCACTCTGGACATTTTAAAGCAGCCCTTTTCCTCAAATGTGGGAATGTACTGTGATTTCTGCCCTTTAGGGATTAAAACCTGACTCTGCATCAACTCCAGAATTTTTGGTGGGACTTCTGGCATGGATACCCCTCCGGCATGCCCCTGTCCAGGTATTAGACCCTCTGAAACAAGTTTTCCATCAATTTTGTGGCCAGAAACAGTCTTTGTAGTTTGTGAAATTCGCCTACCCATTGAAGTCTATGGCGGTTCGCTCAGTTTGCGCGAATCCAAACTTTTTCTGCATTTTCAGATTCGACGTTCCCGTACACAAAATCTGATGTTCGCCACATCTCTAGCAACCACCATTTATCCAGATGTTAAATACTAAGCACAATACTGGGGATAAATGATCGTCTTAAGTTCGATCTCCTGTCGAATCAGGCTGATTTCGCTTACCAATATTTTGGCAAAACCAGCTCATATACTTTCTCACTGATCATTTGCAGGGACCAGCCAGCGGGAAAATGCCATCAGGAAGCACAGAATAGGCATCTACAGAGCAAATCACTTCCTCCCAGCATGCACAGAAAGCTCAAGCAGCTTATCAGCACAGATCCCACCACAGCCATTTATGAAGGTGTGGCAGATGGGGGTTAACTTCATACTGCAATTAAGAGCCTGCAAGATAGACAGAGAGAGACAGGGAGAGAAAATTATTTGCAATATAAACTCATGGATGGCTCGCAGTGAGTTAAAAATAAAGTATAAACTTTATTGCACATCAAAAACACACATGTGTGAGACAACAAATAATAATAATAAAACCACATATGCCTGAAACCTGCTCTAGCAATTGGGGCGCCCCCACAACAACACAGGATCACACCACTCCTACAAACCACCACAACGCTCAGATCCATAACATCGGTTCTACTGATTATATGAGCAACCTGTCCGGCCCGACATATTAGAGACTGGGTGCAGAAAAGTGAAATGCCCACTCACTCTACTCACTGCCACGCGCACTACATACACCAGGGAGCAGCTCCTGCAGTGGGAACCAAGTGGCCCCTCTCCCCTGTAGCCAGGCTCCTGTCCAAACTAGTCTGGAATCACATACGACAGATCCTGGATCCGGCCCTGGACCGCTGGGCAGGCCAGCGGCGTAGAGGCTGTCGGGCAGGAGCCCGTGTGAGGCTTAAGAGGAAAGGTCTACGATCAGCCATCCCCTCTGTCCTCCTGGCAAATGTGCGTTCCCTTCCTAACAAGCTGGATGAACTGCGTCTCCTCTGTGACAGGAGAGACCTCAGCAAGACAACTCCAGTCCTCTGTTTCACGGAAACATGGCTACATGGGGACATACCTGAGAATGCTCTCCATCTCCCAGGCTACAGCCTCACTCGAACAGATCGAGACCCTGGACTCTCCGGGAAGAAAAGAGGTGGGGGTATCTGCTTTTATATCAGCTCATCATGGTGCCCCTCCTCATCAGTTCTCACCAGGAAGTGCTCCCCTGACCTTGAACTCATACTTATCAACTGCAGGCCATCATACTCACCACGCGAGTTCTCCTCCTATGTCCTTGTCGGAGTGTACATTCCTCCTGACGCTGATGCCAAATCTGCCCTGCTGGAGCTAAGTGCGACCATCTCGCGGTGGGAAACATCCTAGCCAGACTCACTATTCGTCATCATGGGGGACTTCAACAAGGCCAATCTTCGCCGGGAAATGCCACACTACCACCAGCACGTGGCTTGCCCCACCAGGGGCATGAACACCCTCGACCACTGCTACACAGCACTGAAGGATGCCTACAAGGCGGTTCCAGAGGCGGCTCTGGGCTCCTCCGATCACTGCCTTGTCCATCTCATCCCCACCTACAGGAGACGCTTAGAATCGGCAAAACCGACCCTCAAGACCACCAAAGTATGGACAGACGAGGCCAAACTTAAACTCCAGTCCTGTTTCGACTGCACTGACTGGGAGTCCCTGGAAGCGCCAAACCTGGATGTGTGGGCCGACAACGTCGCCTCATACATCGGTTTCTGTGAGGACTCCTGCATACCAAGTAAATCCTTTAAGGTCTACCCGAATAACAAGCCGTGGTTCACCAACAAGCTACGGCAACTCCGGAGGCGGAAGGAAGTCGCACACAAGTCAGGCAACCTGGAAGACTACAGGAGGGCGAGGAACGACCTTAATCGGGAACTGAGGGCCGCCAAAGGGGTCTATGCTGAGAGGATGGAACAAAACCTGCGCTCAAACGATTCACGGTCCGTGTGGAGGAGACTTAGGACTGCCACCAACTACAAGCCTCCCCCTCAACACGCATCACCCAGCCAAGAACTAGCTGAAGAACTCAAAGTTCTACTGCAGGTTTGAGAGACAGGAAGAATTGGGGGAGCACTTGGAACCTCTCACTCCGCTTCCATGCACCGGGGAGAACCTCACGAGTTCACCCCTCTCTCTAGCGGTGGGAGAGGCTGATGTCCTGAAACTCCTATCAACACTAAACATCAGGAAAGCCCCTGGCCCGGACGGAGTGACTCCAGCCTGCCTGAAAACCTGCGCCAGGCAACTTGCTCCCATCCTCTCCGCCATTTTCACCAGGTCACTAAGGGAAGGGAAGGTCGCCGCCTGCTTCAAGAGGTCGACCATCATCCCTGTCCCTAAGAAACAAGGGGTTTCCGAGCTTAACAACTTTAGACCAGTGGCCCTTACGTTCGTCATAATGAAATCCCTGGAGCGAGCAGTCCTATCCAACCTCAAACTCTCCACCTTGCCCCTTCTGGATCCCTATCAGTTCGCATACAGGGCAAACAGGTCCACTGATGACGCAGTAAACATCTGCCTTGA
Source organism: Hyperolius riggenbachi (assembly GCF_040937935.1). Lineage (NCBI taxonomy): Eukaryota > Metazoa > Chordata > Amphibia > Anura > Hyperoliidae > Hyperolius > Hyperolius riggenbachi. Next base: position 162,777,255 of record NC_090650.1, read on the forward strand.
ATCTATCTATGACCACCTGGATAGACCAGACACGTACGCCAGAATACTACTCTTGGACTTCAGCTCGGCGTTTAACACCATCTGTCCACGCATTCTGCAGGAAGAACTAGCTGCACTGGGAGTGCACCCAAGCCTACGACTTTGGATCACGGACTTTCTCACCAACAGGACCCAAGTCGTCAGGCTGGGGAACATCAGTTCACGAAGTATGACCACAAACACAGGCGCGCCTCAAGGATGCGTCCTGTCCCCACTGCTGTTCTCCCTTTACACAAACAAATGCAGATCCAGGGCAGACTCAGTTAAGGTCATCAAGTTCGCCGACGATACTACTATCATTGGTCTCATCACCAAGGACAATATCCAGGAGTACTGTCAGCAGGTGGAGAGAATCTCCCTCTGGTGCAAGGGGAATGGGCTGGTGCTTAACACCGCAAAAACTGTTGAACTAATTGTTGACTTCAGAAGGTCTGCTTCCACCCCACCCCCAATTCACATCGATGGTACGGAGGTGGCAAGAGTACCCTGCGCTCGCCTCCTAGGCACCACAATCTCCAGTGACCTCACCTGGAGGCCCAATATCACGGCGATACAGAGGAAAGCCCAGCAGAGACTGTACTTCCTCCGCCAGCTGAGGAAATTTGGCATGGCCCAAGAGATTCTGACCAATTTCTACTCCGCTACCATTGAGTCGATCCTCTGCTCATCCATTCTGGTCTGGTACGCTGGTGCAACCGCCAGCGACAGGCACCTACTTCAGAGGGTCATCAGGGCGGCAGAGAGGGTCATTGGGAGATCTCTCCCCTCACTTGCCCTCCTACACAACAAAAGACTGAGATCGAGGGCCCTGAAGATCGCTAACGACCCCTCTCACCCGGGCCACTGCTACTTCAGTCCGATGCCATTGGGACGGAGGCTTCGGGCCATCTACACCAAGACGGCTAGGCACAGTAATTCCTTCTTCCCCTCAGCTGTCAGCCTCCTGAACTCCCTCCACATACTCCCATTGGGGCACTCCCACGACATATAGAACTGTCACGGCCAGAGCCAACGGCTGCTCTAGTATGTAAACTGGAAATGCAATGAAATGTAATGTACAATGTAAATGAAATTGAAATGCAAATGTAACCGTCTGCTACTGACATGTGTAATTGTAAATTGTTAATTGTAAATTTCTGTTCCTGTTGCTCTATGCTATTGATTAATGTCTCTTCTGAGCCAAATGTACTGTGCCAAACCCAATTCCGGGCATGACCCAGTCATGCTTGGCGAAATAAACTATTCCTGATTCCTGAAATGCACAATGAAAGCAGCAGGATACGAGGAGAGAAGCAATGGTGTAATGTTGTATCTCGCCCTCTCCACTCGTGGTCCGTGTGCCATCCTGAAAGCCAGATCCTGGATGAGTTCAGTAGTGGCAGAGGTCGCCTGGAGCAGTTTTACTGCGTGTTCTTTGTCTTGTATCACTGCTGACCGTGGCTAATGCAGGCCGCCACGCACGCTGTCTCTTGATAACCCAGCGCGCTTGGCAAATGAGGATCCGGTGCATGGGGAACGCTCACCCTTAGCTTGGACAGAGCAGTAACTGCATCAGTGAGCGGCCACGCCTACATGTTTCGATCAGCCAATCCTGATCTTTCTGAAGGCAGCAGTATCCGCTCATTAGAGCTACGGAGGCTCTTATATGCATACTCATACATGGAACAGCAGCATTCTGGGTAAGGTAGTGCTGTAGAGAATGTAACACCTTAACCCTTGTTTACAAGCATCCTATTAGACCAACAGCCCATGCAATATGCTGTTTCTCAGCGATGCAGAAAACATTTGAAAACCAATTCTTTATAAGGGGCATATTTAACTAAGTCATTATTCAAGGAAAGGAGCAAAGTCCAACTCCTGGTTCAAACCTCTCGGGGTGAGAGTTTTCAACTTAAATATCCACCGGCTTTCCAATTTTAATAGCATCTTTTTCAAGTCCCATCCTTTTCACGAGCGTATTTGCTTGAATATAGCCTTTGCTTTTAAACTATATTTGTTAAAATCGCACAAAAGTAAACATACCAGTGCGTTAGGTGACACCTCTATTCCCGTCTGTCACAATTTTGCAGCTCCCCGCCGCTTTAAAAGTTGTCAAAAACAGTTTTAAAAAGTGTGTTTATAAACAAACAAAATGGCCACCAAAGCTGGAAGTAGGTTGATGTACAGTATGTCCACACATAGAAAATACATCAATACACAAGCAGGCTGTATACAGCCTTCCTTTTGAATCTCAAGAGATCATTTATGTGTTTACCTTCTTCCCCCTGAAGAGTGACAGGCTGATTGTTCCTTCTTGCAGACAGCTTTGCCCAGTGTCTGAACTTCCTCAGTAATGTATGTGACAGCCCAGCCAGCTCCTTTCACAGCCTAACAGTGGAGGATTTATCCAGCTTGTAAAAGCAGGTCTCTTCTCTCACTGATAAGAGAGCAGAGAGGCAGCCTAATGTAAATAACACACACGGGAGTGTGCATAGAGGGGGCCTGGAGGGGGGCGTGCATAACAGATCAACAACACTGAAGAGTTGGCAGCCTACCAGACACAGGGCGACAGATCTGACAGGAGAGATAAGTTGATTTATTACAGAGATGGTGATAGTAGAAAGTGCTGCAGTAAGCCAGAGCACATTAGAATAGGTTTAGGAACATGTAGGATAGTAGAAAAAAGGATGACATTTTTGTTACAGAGTCTCTTTATTTCTCTCTTCAAGATCTCTCACATGTTCTTGCACCCGATTCTTTAGCCTACGTTCCGTCTTGCCAATGTAAGTTAATCCACAAGTACAGCTGAGCATGTAAATGATATATTCGGTGTCACGGGTCAGAAAGGATCTGATGGTATATCTCTTAACATGCCTGCTGTCCCAAAATTCATCCACCTGTTCCACTTACACACAGCTAGAGCAAAGCCCACACCTGTGCATTCCCAGGGGTAGGGGTCTGCTAGACAACCAGTTTGACCTAATAGGAGGAGTTTTCTTTTCTGTTCCAATGTCCGCTCTCACTAAATAGTAGCCTATATTCCTGGCCCTTCGTGCCATTAATAAGGGGCGAGGGCCAACAATCTTGGGGAATGTCTGCAGTACATGCCATTGTTTTTCCAAGATTCCCCGCATAGAGAGAGAAAATTATTCACTGCAGATACAGATAGAGCTTGTTAGCTGTATGTAGATCGTTTAGAACTGTTATTACTAGGATTGTTTAGCTAGCTAGAACTATGTGTCGTCACTAGTTATGCTGGGTACATACGATGCTATTTCCCATCCAATTAACGGGAGGATTATTTCCGCCATGTCCGATCTGTTCATGGACAACAAATGTTTTTAACACACTCCTAGATCTCTGCCCTAATAACAACCTAATCACTTTCCAAGACCAACGGAACAAATTTGACATTCCCCTAAGGGAACATTTTAGATACCTCCAGCTACAGCATTTCCTTAAAGACCACAGTCCCCTACCGATTCCTACTGAATGGTCTGATAGAGTGTAAACTAATTAGTAAGGGCGAGGTTCCTAAAACAATTTCTGTAATTTATAGACTGCTTACTCTTCCACAAGATAATGGAGAATGTTCATATCAGAAAGCCTGGGAGCGTGATCTTGGACCACAATTATCTGATGAAACTTGGGCTACAGTATGGAGAAATACCTTCAAATGCTCCAGTAACTCCTCTCTGGCAGAAACTTCCTTAACGGTATTATTTAGAACCTACTGTACCTCACCCCTACTAAACTTTATCATTAATAAAAAAAAACATTCTAGAAACTGTTTCAGGGGATGTCAGGAGGACGGCTCCTTTTTTCATATATGGTGGTCCTGCCCCAAAGTCACCAGAATATGGGACCGGACTTCTTTACTCTTCAGGGAAATATGTGGGAAGAAGATTACTCCCTCACCATTACATAATTTATTAAATATAAAGTATGATAATTTATCCAAAGCAGAGAATTCATGATACACTAAAATAGTCACAGCAGGCAGAATACACATTGCTCACTCATCGCTTTCCCCCAATCTATATTGGGATCAGATACTACTAAAGTTATCCAATATTTGTTCCAACAAATATCTAATGGGCCTAATAAGGGATGAGACAGGCTCTTTTTACGATGCATGGGATCCATGGCTCAAATCCAAATATGGTAACAATCACTCCTTTTACTTGGCAAAATCAGACAATATAGACCCCAGTAAAGTACAGCCTCCATTGCGAGATAGGTCTCAATCTGTACAATCTCCCCCAATTTATAACCCTGTATGCAGTTCTCTCTATGTTTATACGTTATATGTAAATTTAATTGTCTTCTCAGTTTGCCTGTACTCTCTATTTTATAATCTGCCTGAATTTATATGGTATATTGAAGGGATAATAAGTGATCCCTTATTCACATATACAATCTATGTTACTAATCAAGGATACGCCCAGACCTGTTTAAATGGCTATACAACTGTTGTGTATTCATGTAATGTACCTTTCTTGGCTTAATAAAATTTGAGAGTAAAAAAAAAAAAAAAAAGAAGTGATGCAATTACAGTGGGATTCGAAAGTTTGTGCAACCATGTTCATTGTCATGATTTTCCTGTATAAATTGTTGGTTGTTCTGATAAAAAATATGTCAGTTAAATATATCATACATTAGAGACACACAGTGATATTTAAGAAGTGAAATTAAGTTTATTGGATTTTCAGAAAGTGTTCAATAATTGTTTAAATAAAATTAGGCATGTGCATAAATTTGGGCACTGTTATGTTATTGATTCCAAAACCTTTAGAACAAATTATTGGAACTCAAATTGGCTTGATGATTGTCTGATGATTGTAGGCACTGCTGTTTGGCCTGAGGAAGTGGGTATGCACCCATGAAACGCATTGCCAGTGCAATAAAATTCTATTTATACGTGAATTTGTCTTCATTGAGGTAAGCCACCTCACTTTTTTTTCATTTTATTTGTTTTTAACATATCTTCTGGGCGCCTCTTTCCCCTTTATCCTGTGCCTTCACCCTCCTTTTGGAGGGAGATCAACCCTCTTTGACCAATTTAGGTCATTTGAGGTTTGTTTTTTATCAAGAGTGTGACCAACTGGTCACACTCTTGTCTGGTCACCCGAGTGGAGTCAGGGTTATACATCTCCACCTGCTTCTAGTGGTCGGTTGCCCTTCTGCAACCCACCTTTGTGAGTATAATCCATCCGCATATTTCACATATTTCTGGTACTGTGACATACTGTACCATTTGGGCTCCTGTTTTCTTTCTGCAGGGTGCAATTCTTATTATCCCTACTTTTTGTCTGAGTATAGATAGCTAGGTATGGTATAGATTATCCAGGTACAGTTGCCCTCAGTATAGGTTAGCCAGGTACAGATGCCCCCAGTATAGATACAGTGGGATGTGAACGTTTGGGCAACCTTGTTAATCGTCATGATTTACCTGTATAAACCATTGGTTGTTACGATACAAAATGTCAGTTAAATATATCATATAGGAGACACACACAGTGATATTTGAGAAGTGAAATGAAGTTTATTGCATTTACAGAAAGTATACAATAATTGTTTAAATAAAATTAGGCAGGTGCATACATTTGGGCACTGTTGTCATTTTATTGATTCCAAAACCTTTAGAACTAATTATTGGAACTCAAATTGGCTTGGTAAACTCAGTGACCCCTGACATACATACACAGGTGAATTGTAAGTTTCCCTCCTCTTTTAATTCTCTCTGAAGAGTAGCAACATGGGGGTCTCAAAACAACTCTCAAATGACCTGTAGACAAAGATTGTTCACCATCATGGTTTTAGGGAAAGGATACAGAAAGCTGTCTCAGATTTCAGCTGGTTGTTTCCACAGTTAGGAACATATTGAGGAAATGGAAGACCACAGGCCTAGTTTAAGTTAAGGCTCGAAGTGGCAGACCAAGAAAAATCTCGGATAAACAGAAGCGACGAATGGTGAGAACAGTTAGAATCAACCCACAGACCAGCACCAAAGACCTACAACATCATCTTGCTGCAGATAGAGTCACTGTGTATTGTGCAACCATTCGGCGCACTTTACACAAGGAAATGCTGTATGCAAGAGTGATGCAGAGGAACCCACAGCACAAACAGAGCCCCTGCCTGAGGTATGCTAGAGCACATTTGGACAAGCCAGCTTCATTTTGGAATAAGGTGCTGTGGGCTGATGAAACTAAAACTGAGTTATTTGGGCATAACAAGGGGCATTTTACATGGAGGAAAAACAATACAGCAATCCAAGAAAAACACCTGTTACCTACAGTAATATATGGGTGGTGTTTCCATCATGCTGTGGGGCTGTGTGGCCGGTGCAAGGACTGGGAATATTGTCAAAGTTGAGGGATGCATGGATTCCACTCAGTATCAGCAGATTGTGGAGACCAATATCCAGGAATCAGTGACAAAGCTGAAGCTGCGCCGGGACTGGATCTTTCAACAAGACAATGACCCTAAACACTGCTCAAAATCCACTAAGGCATTCATGCAGAGGAGCAATTACAATGTTCTGGAATGGCCATCTCATTCCACAGACCTGAATATAATTAAAAAAAAATCTGTGGTGTGAGTTAAAGAGAGTTGTCCATGCTCGGAAGCCATCAAACCTAAATGAACTAGAAATGTTTTGTAAAGAGCAATGGTCCAAAATACTTTCAAGCAGAATCCTGACTCTCATTGGAATCTACAGGAAGCGTTTAGGTGCAGTAATTTCTGCAAAAGGAGGATCTACTTAATATTGATTTCATATCTTTTTTATAGTGCCCAAATTTCTGCACCTGCCATTTTGTTTAAACAATTATTGCACACTTTCTATAAATCCAATAAACTTCATTTCTCTTCTCAAATATCACTGTGTGTGCCTCCTATAGCATAATTCCCCAACCCTGTACTCAAGGCCAACCAACAGTACATGTTTTGCAGGAAACCACACACAATCACAGGTAAGGTAATTAGTGTCTCAGCAGAACTACCGATGTGGATTTCTACAAAACATGCTCTGCTGGTGGGCCTTGAGCACAGGGTTGGGGAACACTGTCCACCTATAGGATATATTTAACTGACATTTTTTATCATAACAACCAATGATTTTTACAGGAAAATCATGACGATTAACAAGGTTGCCCAAACTTTCGCATCCCACTGTAAGTATTTGGGAATTATGTTGATGTATGCCTAGCGATTTGTCCAAGTTATTTGCTCTCAATTACCTTCCTTTAATGAGTTCTATAAAAAAAAAAAGGAATGTTTTGCCTAGGTTAGTATTTTGTATGTCTATGCTGCCAGTTTGTGTGCCTGCAACCTTTTTCAGATCCCTGAAATCTATTTTTATCCGGTTTGTTTGGCAAAATAAAGTCTCGAGGTTAGTGTATGGGACTTTGATCCACCCTAAGGAAAGGGGTGGTTTGGGACTTCCTGATGTGAAGATATATTATAGAGCCTGCGTATTAGTGAGGCTTTTTGACTGGACATATGGAGTAGATATGAAGGAATGGGTTAATATAGAAAAAAGGTTGGTGGGGAAGGAATTGGCGGATGATTTCTGGCTCCCTGGGAATTTTAGGCTGCTTTCACAGTGGGACGTTAAAGTCCCACGTTACAGCAGCCTGTAACGCAGCCCAACTCACAGCACTGAAAAATCAATGTGCTGTTCACAGTGCACACGTTGCGTTAGAGTATAACGCTGCACGTTTAATGAAAGTGCAGCATGCTGTGCGTTATACTGGTACTTTGCTGCGTTACACTGCTTGCACATGCTCAGTAATATTTAGTGCAGGAGAGGAGGAGGGGAGAGTCTGCTATTGTGACCAGCCACATGGCTAATTAATATTCATTGCAATGTAGTGTTGTCCAGATCATGAACGATTCGGATCTTTGATCCGGATCTTTTTGTTGAGTCGAATCATCCGGATCATCACAATGAACGATTCGGTTCACAGTGGATGTCTGGAAGAAACAGGAACTGCAGCTTCTGTGCACAAGCACCATCTTCCTCCTGCATCTCTCCCTTCCCCATTAGCACCCTCAATGTGCCTTCATTCTCCTGTACCTCTCACTCTGCTGCACCCCTGCTTCCTGCAAAATGATTTAAAGATTCGGTTCAAAGATCCGGATCTTTTCAATGATCCGATTCGCATCATCCGAATCATTGAAAAGATCCGGACTTCCCAGTTCAGAACGAAAACGGCGCACCAAGAGCCGCATAACGCGGCTCGATCTGACGTCCAACTTCAACACCACCATGCGTTGCGTTAGGGGCACGTTATGCGACCTTAACGTCCCCTAAAACGCAACGTCTTGGTGTGAAAGAGGCCTTTGTGTGAAAGTGGACTTCATCTTGGGTGAAGAATGTACTTAAGATCTGAGATCTGGTTAATAAGAAATATGGTTGGGCAGATGTAATGTCTCTTATGTCGCCTTTGGGGGGGTTCCTCTTTTTTTCTGCCTGGATTGGAGCGAGGGTTTTCGGATTGTGGGAAAAGGGAGGTAGAGTTAGTCTGAAGGATATTTTGGTTAACGGTAAGATGAAATCTTTGGCTAGATTCCGTGAGGTATATGGTCAGTTTGCATTTGATTTTTGGAGGCATAGGTAACTAAAACATTTTGTGACGGAGAAGGAGAGAACATTCCGTAGTAATATGGAGTTGACAGATTTTGAAAAACATTTTGTGCAGGGGACTCATCCCGTACATCTGATATCTTTTTATATAAATTGTTAGTTCTAAATAATACTGGGGATTTTCCGGATTATTTAAATAGGTGGGAGAAGGATTTTGACATCTCTTTTAGTGATACCCAGAAAAGGAAAGTTTGTGTTCTAGCGCACGCCCCCTCTATAAGTTCTAAAATGAAGGAAATTAACTTTAAATTACTAACAAGGTGGTATAGAACGCCTGATAGATTGGCTTCTATATATCCTGGTATAAGTGATAGGTGTTGAATAGGCTGCGGGGCAAAAGGTACATTATTGCATTTAGTATGGGAGTGTGTGATAATTGTGAGTTTTTGGGAAATAGTTTTGGAATGCATCACAAAGATTATTGATGCTAGTGTTATTTGGGATCCTTCTACAATGTTATTGCATGATATGTTGAAATCTATTAGTAGCTATAAAAGATCGTTGGTTCCCCAATTATTGATTGCAGCTAAAGGTTTGATTCCAGTTAAGTGAAGAAAGTTAATATATTGAAGGACACAGAGAACCAGGTTGCTCTTCAGCAGGATAGACTGGAGGTGTTTAACGACAAATGGGATAGATGGTTCATGTTTCAGAACTCGCCTGAGCATGAAATTATGATGAGGGTGTAGGGGAGGAGTCTCTTTGGAGGAAAATTTGGAATTGTGATTGTAGTGCAGGATGATCTCTCAGTTTTGTTGAAAGTTATTATATGAGATTTTTTTATATGGATGATTGGAGGGGGAGGAGAGGAGGGTTGTCTTTTGTTTGTTGGATTTTTGTTAATAGTGAAAGTGAAGAAAATGGAGAATAGGGTGTTTTATGGTTTTATTGATGATAGTTTCTTTGCATTTTTTGTAGATGCAAATCTTTTCCTTCCGATAAACTAAATTATATGAAAAAAATACAATGTATGACCAATCCTGATATAGTAATCCCAGTCCTCAGGTTCCGACGATGCGCCTGTATGATTATACAATGTATGCCCAAACCTGATATAGAGTAGTAAACTCTGTCCCCAGGTCCTGGCCATGCACCTGTATGACTATGCAATGTATAACCAATCCTGATATAGTAATCTCAGTCCCTGGGTTCCTAAAATTTGTTTATATGAATATACAATGTATGCCCAATTCTGATATATTCAACTTTTGATATAGTAAACTACTTGTCTCGTCCCTTGAGTTTCACTATAATGGGATAATACTGTATATGGAGCCTGCTGTTATACAGATGGGCTATGCAAATTTGGCTCCACCCATGACCACGCCCACATACTGCTGTATGGCCATGCCCATTTCTTGCGGGGGCGCTAAGACTGTCTTTGTCCCCGAGCACCCTAGCTACGCCTCTGGCCCTAAAATAACACTAAGCCCCCCCCCCCCCCCCCCTGCAAAGCAGTGCACAGCAGAATTTGACTTACAAAACCTCCAAGCGCCATCTTCTACACTTCATGCAGCTCAAAGAGTCTTTGCTACATCCTCTGTGTATGACTCCCACGGCATGCATGTGACACGATACGAGTCAGGTGACACACCCAGGAGCCGTAAATGGATGCAGCAAATCAGCTGGGAGCTGTTTGAACTGTAGAAGACGATGCCCAGAGGTTTTGTAAGTTGCTTCAGCTGTGCACCACTCTGCAAAATCAGGAAAGTTTTGCGCCCATTCTCCCCTTAGGCATGCCGGTTGATTGAGACTGCCGGATCCCTGAGTTGCGGATAGCGGGGGTTTTACTTTATTTAACCATACTGTCAGAATCTGAAGGGTTTTATACATTCACAATATTACCTCAATTTTGCACGGCACCCCATTTGAAAAAAAATATCTGTTTTGGTGGGCCATGTGTGATTTATACATCTGTACATTTACTGGTAGCCAGGGGCATTGCTAGGATCCTGGAAGATCCAGGGCACCACTGTGCACCAGGACAGAGGTAGCTTGTGGAAAATGGGTGTGGCAAGCAACCTAAAGTGGTTTTAGGCAGAGTCAAATGCACATGAAATTAGCAGCGGGCTTACCCAGCAGTACATTGGATGAAGCCATTGGATAATGCCCTAGATACCAAAAAACAGTCATATAAAGTGATCACTAAATGTGAAAAAGCCCTATTAGCACAATAAAATATAACTGTAACAAGCATGGATCTTGCGGCTGCTGACTCGCAGGGGGGGGGGGGGGGGGTGGTCTGCAGTCGCCTCTCTCCCTGGCTCTCAAGCGTTATCCGTTCCCTTGGCGTCTAGCACACCGGGAACTATGTTATCTCCAGTTCATAGGGTTTCTGTCTCGCGCAGGCGTGCACGGAGACAGGACCTTTTTGCGGGCAGAAGGCGCGTCAGCTGACCTGCCGGTCGGCTGCCGTCACTGATGACTCTCGCCGCGCCGATTGGCAGATTCCGTGGTGGGAGTGGCTGGAAGCGTGCCTCCGCTTCTTAAGCCTCCAGTCTTCATTCGTTCCCTGTCTGCTGTCGTGAATACTTTGTGTTAACGCTCAGACCTTAGACTAGTGCCAAGTGTTGAAACCAAGGACTTCACACCAAGACTAGGATTGTTGTTATATTGTATTTGATTACCTGTGTATGATTCTGGCTATACCTCTGAGCTTGCTTCCTGCTTAACGCTACTCTACTTCTGCCTATCTGATTAGTTGCTGAACTCTGCCTGATTACGGATTACTCTTCTGCCTCACGATTCTGTACTGATACTTACCTCTCTGTTGCCGAACCTAGCCTGTCTGACCTCTCTACTCACCATTAGGCCCTCGCCACTGGTGAGGTACTATTGTCTCACCAGCTTCTCTGGGGAGATAGTTTCTTATTGCTCCATTAGTGACTGATAGCACCTTTCCAGCTCCTCTGGAAAGGTCTGATCAAGTCTATACAGTCACTTACACTACTAGTACCTGGCCAGCCCCTCTGGTGAAGGACTAGTCTGTATTCTCCTATTCTCTCACTGTTTGTACCTATTACAGCCCTTTGGAAAGGTCTGTGCTAGTATATACAGTCAGTGTACTGATAGTACTTTACCAGCTCCTCTGGTAAAGTTCCTCTCTACTATTAAAGTTACGGTTGCACAAATACACAACTCTGTCAGTATCTCTACCAGCTATACTTGCATTATTGGTGATTCTGCAGATCACCACATAATCAGGTATAGTGTCTGTATTATTGGTGATACTACAGATCACCTATAATCAGACGTCTAAGTTGCAGCACCCAACCGTTACAATAACTTATTAGACCTTAAAAACGTAGGCTACAAATTAAAGTAAGGAGCTAGCACCCTTTAGGCGACTCACTAGACTGCTTGTCCTGCACACTAGTAGGAACATCCCCAGTGTCATTGAAGAGGAGAAGCAAGCACTAAGGGGTTGATTCACTAAAGAACTTTAATCTTAACATGTACATCTAGAGCAAGTTACAGAGAATATGAAGCGAAAATAACTTATAATGATTTGTTTGTGTAGTACAGCTAAGAAATAGAACAGATTTGAGTCTCATATTGTTTCCAGCAGAGCCGGGACAAGGTCCTCCAGCACCCAAGGCTGAGACACCAGAGTGTGCCCCTCCATCCCTCCCCCCCATTCATCACACACTGATTGCTATTAGACTAAGAGGCGCCCCAGGGCCCCCAACACCCTAATCTCTAGTTATCTGGCTTGCAGTCACTGCCATGTATCCACTTTTCTTATTTCTCTGTGCTACAAACACAATAGGGGAATGATAGCTGAGTGAGTTGTGCACCCCCTCCTACACTGCGCCCTGAGGCTGGAGTCTCTCCTGCCTCTGCCTCGGCCCGGCCCTGGTTTCCAGTACAAGAAGAGTTAAGAAACTCAGTTGTTATCAATGCAAAAGAGCTTTCTGAGCTCTGGACCCAACTTGGGTTGGCTACAGTGCTGTTTTCTTAAGCACCTATCTCAACCTGTCTCTCACTGTTTCTTGTTTGTTAAGGTTTTATTGCCAGGAAGTTCAAAGGATCATTAGCTCTGTTCTGTTTCATCATTGAAAATACAGAGCGTAATTTGTAAATTGCAAATATTAGAGAATGATGCAATGTTATAAAGAAAAGCTTTATAACTGAAAATAAAAATATAAGACTTTTCTTTACTACTAATGTATTATATGTACTACACATACAATTCATTATAACATTAGGTTGTTTTTTTTTTGCTTCAGTGTCACTTTAAAGTGTACCTCAGATGGGGCACCTTTAAAAATGTATACATACCTGGGGCTTCCTCTAGCCTGATCACTCCCTCGTCATCCACAGTTGCCTTCTTCTTTGCTGGGAACTGGCTCCGGAAAATCCTTCATTCGGGGACAGCCGACGCAGGCGCAGTCCAACCAGGCGTGCTCCCTTGGCTCGCTCCCATTGCCGGGAGCATTCTGTGCCTGCGCAGAAGTACTGTGCAGGCGCGGAGTGCTCCAGGAGACGTAAACATGGCGGGAGTGCATGCACGGTCGGGGCACGCATGCGCAGTTGGCCCCGGATCGGATGACTTTCCGTGGCCAAATGCAGACTAACGGGGAGTCAGGAGAGGGTGGCATTTAAAGAGACTCTATAACAAATTTTTCAGCCTTAGTAGTTCTATCCTATAAGTTCCTATGCCTGTTCTAATGTGCTCTGGCTTACTGCAGCCTTTCCTAATTGCACTGTCTCTGTAATAAATCTTATCTCCTTTCCTCTGTCGTGTCTGTCGGGCTAAGGCTTGAATGTGTGGAATGTGCAGGGCTGCTTGTGATTGGATAGAAGTGATACACACCCTCTGCAAGCCCCCTGCACACTCTGTTTATGTGAGCCTATCACAAGCTGGTTAGTTTGTTTGTAAACACTGCCTAAAACTGTTAATTAAACAAGCCAGGATTGCAGCAGAGAGTGGCAGAAACAGCACAGAGGGGCACAGGAGAAAATAAGGAATAGAATGGTATGCTTTTTAGTGTAAGAATATTAGAGTACAGATTCTCTTTAAGCGATTAGGCCAGAGGGGGCTGGAGGAAGCCCCAGGTATGTATACTTTCTCTTCGTATGTCCATCTAAGGTTCCCTTTAAAGAGAACCCGAGGTGGGTTTGAAGAATGTTATCTCCATTCAGAGGCTGGATCTGCCTATACAGCCCAGCCTCTGTCGCTATCCCAAACCCCCCTAAGGTCCCCCTGCACTCTGCAATCCCTCATAAATCACAGCCTCGCTGTCGACACACAGCGTGTTGCAGCGGGCTGTGTTTTTCTCTATAGTGTCAGTCTGCTGCTCTCCCAACCTCCTGCAGAACTCCAGTCCCCGCCTGCATCCCTTCCCTCCCCGCTGATTGGAGGGAAGGAATGGGGGCAGGGACCGGAACTATGCAGGAGGCGGGGGGAGCAGCCGAGACTGACATTACTGATGTAAACACAGCCAGCACAGCGCGGCTGTGATCTTTGTCTGATCTCAGAGTGCAGCGGGACATTAGGGGGGTTTGGAATACCAACTGAGGCTGGGCTGTATAGGCAGATCCAGCCTCTGTATGCAGATAACATTCTTCAAACACACCTCGGGTTCTCTTTAAAACAAGACACAGAACATTTATATTGTGCTTTTCTTCTAGCAGACTCAAAGCCCCAGAGCTGCAGCCACTAGGGCACGTATATAGGCAGTAGCAGTGTTAGGCAGTCTTGCCCAAAGTCTCCTACTGAATAGGCGCTGCCTTACTGAACAGAAAGAGCCAAGAAACGGCATTAACACAAATTGCACAACATCCTCTATACATGCGCCACTTGTAGTGCTTTAGTTTCATGCAACATAAGTGGTCCATGTATACAGCCCGTTACTCAATTTGCATAACTTGTTACGCAAATTGTGTATGTCGATAATCTTCACATGCGCTATCTGCACATGTTAAGATTAGCATTTTTAGTGGATCAACCCTTATGTCACTTGTCCCACAAGCTCAGTAAAAATAAAAACAATTACTTGTATTAACAGCACCACAGCATGGTGGGACAGACGACCTAGTGCTTTCTTCTCCTCTTGAGTTGTACTAGTATGCAATGACACTATACGTGCCGCCCATCTCCTTCCAGACTGGTTTCGCAAACTTGCATCATCAGGGTATTAAGAGCATAGGCAGCTGGCACCAACTTATATAATCTTTGTGGTCAGAATGAAAAAGTCCCACCCAGCAGGGCACACCCTGTCACAATTCAGACCCTTTGAATAGATAGCTAAAACATCCAATAGGTGGTTAGGGTCTGAAATGTGACAGGGTGTGCCCTGCTAGGCGGCACCTATAGAGCTTTTTCCATTGTCTGGTTAACTCAAACGTGCATCTTGATACCGGGATTCCCTATACATGGGCCCCGTATGTAAGGGTTTGTTTTTAGTCTATTTTATCCTATTTTAATTTAGTTATTGTCATATTACTGTTTTGGAGAATAAAGTCTGCACTTAGCACTGCCTTTGTTGTTTTTCATACATTGCTTCTTACCACCTGTGAAATTTCCTGGGGGTAACGATGTTCCTTTGATGATTACCACCGACATGGGAAGGGTCTTGAGCCTATATGCAACCTTATAATGTGGGTTGTTAGTATCTGGTAAGCCTCATTTCCTGTATTGGTGGTGGGGAACACGTTTGAGACAGCTTTGGCACAGTTTGGTAATTTTACATCATTATTAATTGTGGAGACCTGCGCTGTTTTACCATTGAGATTACTTATTTGAACTTTGGACACTGTTCAGACGAGCAACAAAATTAATACGTTGGATGGAAGGTCTCACTTACCAAGAAAGGTTAGATAAACTGGGTTTATTTAGTCTAGAGAAAAGACGCCATAGAGGGGATCTAATTAAAATGTATAAATACATCCGAGGGCAATATAATAGCTTGGCGGATGAGCTTTTTGTCCCTAGGCCTTCTCAAAGGACTAGAGGACATGATCTGCGCATGGAGGAAAAACGTTTTAGCCATTTATTTAGGAAAGGGTTCTTTACAGTAAGAGTGATTAAGATGTGGAATGCATTGCCACAGGAAGTCATTATGGCAAACTCTATACCTGCATTTAAAGGGGGCTTAGATGCTTTCCTTGTGTTGAAAGACATCCATGGCTACAATTACTAGGTAATGCCTAATGATGTTGATCCAGGGATTTTATCTGATTGCCATCTGGAGTCGGGAAGGAACTTTTCCCTTTAGGGGCTAATTGTACCATGCCTTGTAAGGGTTTTTTCGCCTTCCTCTGGATCAACAGGGATATGTGAGGGAGCAGGCTGGTATTGTACTTTGTTCTCTGGTTGAACTCGATGGACGTATGTCTTTTTTCAACCAAAATAACTATGTAACTATGTAACTATGTTCTCTCACAGCAGTGGTCATTTTTAATTACCTGTTGGCGCTGATTGTGTTTTACAATGAATGACCACTGCTGCAGCCAGTAACAGTGGTCATTCATGCAAAAGTTTGTAAATAAAACTATGTTTCTTCTTCAGTTACCATCTTAGCTCAGATCACTCTGCTTCTCTGCTTCCGTGATCTGAAGGTAACAGACCATTACACACTTAACTGTGTGGACACCTTGTGGATTTTATCAAAATCTACCAGCCCTTTGCCCATAGCAAGCCCATTAACTGCTTACCTCCCTTTACCTATTTTCTTACCTTCACCTACTGTTATTTTCAAAAAACCACAACAAAAATAATTTTTCTATTTATTTAACCCCCCCCCCCCCCCACATCTAAGGCCATAAGTAGCCTGGGCATGTTTTTTTTTTTACAAGGATGGCAAACAGGGTATATACTGCAAAGGAGGTACATGCCATTTTGCAGAACAGCTGCAGCCAAGGGGAAGAAGTGGAATAGTCAGATGCTGATTGGCTTCCTATAGAGGACTCAGAGTTGCTGACAGAAAGCAAATCAAGTTCTGAGTCTTCTGGACCACCACCAGCCACCAGTTTAAAGCGGTAGAAGAGGGGTGCAGGCAAGGGGCACTGAACCCGAGAAGGGCCAACACTTCACTCAGATTGAAGGAAAGTGGGCAGTGTGGCTACTACCAGTGATGGCAATTAGAGAGATGTCCTGATTTTATCCACCATTTATTCAGAGGCTACACCATCAGTGAGGTCTGGAAGAGAGGTGGTGTGAAGCCAGTGGCCATTGTGGACTAAAATAAGAACATGGGGGCTGTGTAGACCTGGCTGACCAAATGGACAGATCGAAAAAGAATGGCCTGGTATAATAAAATGGCAATTACATCATGCAGGTGTCCCTACATAACACGTGTGATCTACAAGAAAGCAGGCAACAGGGACACATATTTCAAATTTCAAGAGCAGGTCATGACATCACTGGTATGTCAATCTGGACAACCTTCCACAGACCCACTTGTTTCAGAGGTCATGATCAGACTTCATGGCAGGCATTCTCCTACGCCACTCCCCCCACTTCATCAAAGCAGTATCCACAAAAATGATGCAAGTTTTGCTAAAAAATTGAATTAGAATGGACTCCCGATACCACTGTCCAACATGTCTATCAAAACCAGGACTATGCCTTAATCCCTGCTTTGCGGTCTACTACATTGTCCTGCATTATTAGATATATTTTGTATTTTTTTACTCTGGCATACTCATTATTGCTATACTCTGCTGGACTTCTGACCTCTGGCATGGCTGACAACCACCCCCTGGCTCCTGACCCCTGGCATGGATGACAACCACCCTCTGGCTTCTGACTTCTGGCATGGATTACAACAAACCTCTTGCATATGACCTCTGGCATGGCTAACGACCATTTCTGACTTTTTTTTTTTAAACTAGGTATGTGTCCCTTTGTGGATAAGGTTATTGTATGTATAGGATGTGTAGGACCTCTAAAACATTGGCTGTGAAGCTGGCTCACCCACATGTCTGTGCATATGTGGAACCAGCAATCTTTTATTTTGGAGTGGTTATATGTATCTTCTGGATTAGTGTAAGTTTTGAGCAAATGCTAATTTAAATGTTGCTCTATATGCTTCTACCGAGCCTCTAGAGTTATATGCCCATTATCTACTTTACTAACTACTACAATTTTTTTGGAATGTTTGACAAAATGGGTACAGTAACACAATGGGATTTTGCTGGTGGTCCATCTTGATGTTTAACTGAGCCCTATGGGAACTCTGCTCTCAGGCTTTTTATTATTCACCTGGATAAGTGACCTATCATGGATAAGCTTACTGTATGTGTAGGGTGTGGTTGCATCCCCCATCAGCATGAGAATGGCTTTCATGCTGGCTTAGGGGCTTGACCATATATCTGTGGATATATGTAACTAACAATCTCCATTTTTTGGATGTGGTAAGAGCACTTCTGCCTCTGTTTGAATTTTGAACTAAATTCCCACTAAATTCAAATCCCAATGTATGTGGGCATTGCAGTTTGGAGCAATGCTAACACCTGAAGGATAGGGGAAGAAATAAAGCAGTGCTCAAGGCTTCGCTACTGTGGAAGTGGCAGACAGAATGAAGTGTACTCAAGCAAATAAAAACAAACAATTACAGAAGGTAATCTACAGCATATTCATGTGTTTTAAGCCAGCCGTTGTGTGTCTGTATGCCCTTCTCTCCTGCACACACTTCCTCCTACCCCACTCCACTTTGATTGGCGGCAGGGTTGCGTCCGCCCGCCCATGCCCCCTTCTGCTTCACTCGGCTGCAATTAGCCATGGCTCTGATTGGATGGTATGCGTGAGGTGGTATGGTGCATGCGTGCATGTGTGATGGGATGGCATGCACAACATCCAGAGAGATGGCGTGTATGTGTGCACAGGCATTACACGCGCAATGCCCAGAGGGATGCCACACGCACTCCTGACCCTTGCAGTATAGCACTGTAATAAAAGGGAAAATTATTTTCCTCACAGCCACAATGAAAAAAGTATTTTTAAGTAAAAAGAATGTAAATATTTACACATCACAAATAAGAATTCAAATTATATAAAAACCTTTACTTACAGTTCTGCCAGAGCCTGAAGGAGTATTCTGTTGTTTGGGTCTCTGTTTAAATGCCCCTTTAAAGCATGCACTATAGTTTTGTTATTGTAAAGGTCTCCAGGCCATTCTCTTATTAGTGTAGCAAAGCCCTGTAAAACATCAGATAAAAAAATAAATACATATATATATATATATATATATATATATATATACATATATATATATTAATATATATATATACATATGCTGAAAAGCATAACAAGCAAACCATGAGTAGGAAATGTAATAGGAATAAGAAATACTTTGTTGGTTTAGAATGAAGAAAATAAACTTCATTTAGCACATGTACTAAACCAATACCTGGCATTTTAATCTGAGCAAAGTCATGAAATGATAATCACAACAAAAACCCCATGCCAGTAAGATTTTACACATTTAACCTGTTCAAAATTGTTATGAAAATTGTATTTAAGTGTCATGAGAATTAAAGATTTTGTTTTTTAATTAAACTCATGGATGGTAATGTATCTCAGGGCCCGGCAATGAAAGTCTATGGGAACTTTCATGACGTGGAACGGTGCAATGTGACGGAAGTGATGTTTTCACTGCATCCCAGATGCTCGGATAAACCTACATTACCGCCCAGTTGTGCAGCGGACTGGAAGTCACGCACATCTATGGCGATGCAGGGATGT
This sequence comes from Hyperolius riggenbachi, assembly GCF_040937935.1. Taxonomy (NCBI): domain Eukaryota; kingdom Metazoa; phylum Chordata; class Amphibia; order Anura; family Hyperoliidae; genus Hyperolius; species Hyperolius riggenbachi. The sequence goes on from NC_090650.1 coordinate 162,796,616, forward strand.
AAAAAATGATGGCGGTGGCAGTGTGCCTGCACTGAAGCGTATTTTTTACAATACAAAAATTTCAAAAACAGGAAGTGAGCACAAGCGAGCATCATTTTCTGTTTAGCTGTTGGCCAGAACGGGATTACCGCATATTAACACGGTAATCCCCGAAGGCCTGTTTTTGGTGGTACGGGCTCTGCTGCTGCCAATCCCCAGTGTAAAACTGGCCTCATTGTTCTTTTGACAATTGAAATCACTCTTGGATACTTTTGATAATTACTGCAAATCACATAGCAGCGCAACACAGTCCTTTCCCTGGGATAACAATCCTCTGATATGCACTCCAATACTAGGATTCCACTCTTTACATAAACACCTCCACCACACCCGACAGGAAAGGGACTCACCCTTTGAAGAGACCACTATAATGGTCTAATTGCGCCTTGGGGTTATTCCCTGGTCACCCCCAACCACCTCGACCTTTATGCCACTTCTCAGGACTTCATATCACCTTTACTCCTCCTCCTATATGACAAGTGTCAATACCTCCAAAGAAATACTTGACATAGCGTAATACTGTATATATTATTATTATTTTTATTATTATTATGTATTTATATAGCGCCGACATATTATGCAGCGCTGTACAGTGTATATATATATATCTTGTCACTAACTGTCCCTCAAAGGAGCTCACAATCTAATCCCTACCATTGCCATATGTCTATATTATGTAGTGTAAGTACTGTAGTCTAGGGCCAATTTTTTAGGGGGAGCCAATTAACTTATCAGTATGTTTTTGGAATGTGGGAGGAAACCGGAGTGCCCGGAGGAAACCCACGCAGACACGGAGATAACATACAAACTCTTTGCCGATAGTGCCCTGGCTGGGATTCGAACCAGGGACCCAGCGCTGCAAGGCGAGAGAGCTAACCACTACGCCACCGTGCTGCCCACTATAATATATTTATTGCTAAAAATCCATTGCACTTACAATTTCCAGTAGTTTAAAATGGGCATGAGTTATCACGGGCTCTCCCCCGTTTCAGTGGCCACTGGAGGGCTCACTCGGTCTACTTCAAATGTGAGGAGGATATCGCCTGTCGTGCACAAAGCTGCCCCACTCCTCACTGGCGTCTGCTCGTATTCCCCGCACTCCACTGCCACTTCCTGGGTACCGCCCGACTAGTTTTGTCTTTCCGACTCATCAGGAGCTGGTGCCCGGAGTGGTTAGGAGTGCTTATGATGTCACAGTGGCCTTCCCCTTCCTTTTTCCGTCGCCCAATGAGAGTTAGCGAATCTCGTGCATACTAATGAGGTGCACGATTCAAAGCCACTTGCTATTATATCAATTACACATATACTGGCCTCAATTCACAGAGCTTTACCAAACACTTTATCAAACGTTTGATAATTTTCCTCATGGGCAAAATATAATTTTGAATTCACTAAACGTGTTATAGATTTATCAAATGTTTTATCGATGAAATGATCAATAAATCTATAACACCTTAGTGAATTCAAAATTAGATTTTACCCATGAGGAAAATTATCAAACGTTTGATAAAGTGTTTGATAAAGCTCTGTGAATTGAGGCCACTGTATATCACTTTTAAAAAACTTTTTTTTTAAAGTGAGATATAAGTGTAATCAGGTGGTCAGGGGTGACCAGGGAATAACCCCAAGGCACAATTAGACCATTATAATGGTCTCTTCAAAGGGTGAGTCCCTTTCCTGTCGGTTGTTGTGGAGGTGTTTATGTAAAGAGAGGAATTCTAGCATTGGAGTGCATATCAGAGGATTGTTATCCCAGGGAAAGGACGGTGTTGCGCTGCTATGTGATTTACAGGAATTAATTTAATTGTACATATAGCGCACTGCCTACGGACAGCACCTGTTGTATTATTGTTCTTGATAGAGTATGTGTAGTGATATATTACTATTACTTGTGATGATAAGTAGTTTGCCAGGTGAGCCCAATTAAAGGAAATTGGAGATGGCAGGTAGTATACAGTTATACAGTATACGTATACAGTACGGTATACAATATGTCAGCGTACCTCCAGGCTCCACGAATGCTGTGTGAGATCACGTGACATGCTTGGATACGGAGGTGGGTGACGGAGGGGAAGTGTGCTGGCTGGAGTCTGCGGCCACACAGTTACTGAACCCTGTCACCACTTGGTGATTTATCAGCGCTGCGTAATATGTTGGCGCTTTATAAATACAATAAATAAATGGTAACAACGAAAGCTTGTTTTTAACTGTTTGCATTGAGGATTGATTCTGGATATCGTGACCTGAGGGGAAGCTGATCCTTAAAGTATACCCGAGGTGACATGATGAGATAGACATAACTATGCTGTGTTCCTTTTTTTCTTTCTCTGCATAGTTAAATATCAGGTATGTAAGTGGCTGACTCAGTCCCGACTCAGACAGAAAGTGACTACAGTGTGACCCTCAATGATAAGAAATTCCAACTATAAAACACATTCCTAGCAGAAATTGGCTTCTGAGAGCAGGAAAGAGATAAAAAGGATCGATAGTTATAGATTTTAGCTCTGGCATACTTCACTTGAATATGTCATTGAGCAAAAACAATACAACTTAAAAAGTAGATTTAAACATAAAATAAAACTGTGGAATATCTTAAAAAGTCATTTTTTTATAATAAGGAAGATAGATACAATTGTTTATTTCATTCATTTATTTTCGCCTTGGGTGTCCTTTAACCACCCTGGCGTTCTGATTAAATCGCCAGGGTGGCTGCGGGAGGGTTTTTTTTAAATAAAAAAAAAACTATTTCATGCAGCCAACTGAAAGTTGGCTGCATGAAAGCCCACTAGAGGGCGCTCCGGAGGCGTTCTTCCGATCGCCTCCGGCGCCCAGAATAAACAAGGAAGGCCGCAATGAGCGGCCTTCCTTGTTTTGTTTACATCGTCGCCATAGCGACGAGCGGAGTGACGTCATGGACGTCAGCCGACGTCCTGACGTCAGCCGCCTCCGATCCAGCCCTTAGCGCTGGCCGGAACTTTTTGTTCCGGCTACGCTGGGCTCTGGCGGCTGGGGGGACCCTCTTTCGCCGCTGCTCGCGGCGGATCGCCGCAGAGCGGCGGCGATCAGGCAGCACACGCGGCTGGCAAAGTGCCGGCTGCGTGTGCTGATTTTTATTTGACGAAAATCGGCCCAGCAGGGCCTGAGCGGCAGCCTCTGGCGGTGTTGGACGAGCTGAGCTCGTCCAGACCGCTCAGCAGGTTAACCTCCCTGGCGGTCAATTAGAACCGCCAGGGGGCAGCGCAGCACTATTATTTTTTTTTAAATCATGTAGATAGCCTAGCGCTAGCTACATGATAGCCGCTGAGCAGCGGCATCCCCCCACCCTCTCTGATCACCTGCGGCGATCAGCAGAAGCAGGAAATCCCGTTCAGAACGGGATTTCCTGCTGGGCTTCCCCGGTCGCCATGGCGACAGTCGTCATCGACATCATGGACGTCTTGACGTCATTGGGAGTCCCGATCCACCCCTCAGCGCTGCCTGGCGCTGATAGGCCCAAGCTGCGCAAGGGGTATGGGGGGGGGGACCGGCGCGGCGGATAGCGGCGAATCGGCGCAGAGCAGCGGCTATAGGGAAGTACAAGCAGCTAGCAGAGTGCTAGCTGCGTGTACAAAAAGAAAATTATGCAAATCGGCCCAGCGGGGCCTGAGAAATCCTCCTGCGCGTAGCCCGACCTGAGGTCGGGCTTACCGCTAGGGAGGTTAAGGCCGTTACACAAAGATACAAGCATCGGCCCGTGAGTGTTACCATATAAGGGCAGAGCAGCTATTATTGTCTTCCTTCCTGGTGGTGGCACATCCCGGGGAAGTGCTTTTGTTCTTAGTACTGTGTGCAGTAATTTTAGCAGTATTAAGCACTATGTGCAATTTTTTAAATTTCTTTTTAGGTTGTCTTGCTATGCAATTTTAAAGGCTCGAAGGACTGAGAGCACAGTCTGTTTATTGAAACTGGTAATCTAATGCTGGGCATACACGGTTAGATCCGGTGGCTCGATTAGCTGCCGGATCGACTCCCGCCGCATCCCCGCGGCCGCCCGGATCGATTCCTGCTCGTCCCCGCGGGTGCTTCCTTATCTTCCGCTCGATTTCCGCTATTGTACGCCCGCGGTTATCGAGCGGGGAATCGGTCCACCCGGTGATCGGACCTGTCGGAAATGATCAATCGAGCCATCAGCGGCTCGATTGATAAGAAAAATCTAACCGTGTATGCCCAGCATAAGAGTTGGTGGCTCTTGCCAAACTGCGACCCCCTACAGTATCTAAGTGGACCTCTATTTTTTTGCCAACTGGAGCGCAGGTCTTTTTTGCATAATCATTATTAATGTTAATGTTACTATTAATTATTATTATCATCATCACCATGGTTATCATTTTATCAATGCGGCTTACAATAGGTTCAGCTTTTAATTTTATTTTATGTTTACAATATTTATGTTGTATGTATATCTACACGGTTTGAGATATATTGGTAATAATGTTGTCAGACCTTATGCACTTTCCAACAGCCAGCTAGCAGATGGTGCTATACCATTAACACAACAGAGTAGATTCGCCTGCAGAGATCTTTCTATCATTATCTATATGTTTATGTGTATCGGAGTCTTATTGGCACGTGCACAGGGGTGTATGTGTATATGTTTCCCTTATATATAGGGGTATATGTGTTTATGTGTGTATGTGTATACATTGTATACATGAACTTCTGTGTATATACACTATACTTGGTTAGACCGCCCTAGCTCCACCTCTCCCCAACCAACCATCCACTCATCTAACACACCACTTCCCAGGAGCGCAGCGCACCACATTACATCATACGTTATCCACAACACCATTCGCACACATTGCACTTCCCACATATTTTTATACCTTGCTTCTCTTTCCCTTACATTTACCCTTTTCCAAAATGGCCACCACATCTCACTTCTCTTTTCCTCACATTTTCCCTTTTCCAAAATGGCCGCCACTGCTTCCGCATGCAACTGAGCATGCTCATGATGTTTTCCCTTACATTTGCCATTTTCCAAAATGGCCGCCACTACCTTCGCTTGCGACTGAGCATGCTCATGATATTGCAACATCCAAATTGGTTAATTAACCTCCTCACAGTATAAAAACACCTCTGTTTACTAGGACCTAGGTTCTCAACATGTGGTACCCATACCCTAAGGGTTACTTATGATGGTTCCAGGGGGTACTAGGGCTTGAAATACTTAACCAAGTATAACACATTTAGAGCATTTTAGCAATTGATAAATCTTATTTAAACAACACCAAATTAGTATTTTAGCTAATTAAAAGCAATAGTAAATGCTTGGACATTGTTTAGAACCAATTATCATGTTCTACTATTAAATATATATTTGTCAAGGGGTACTTGTGATAATGTTTACTATGCTAGGGGGTACTTGGTGAGTACAGAGATTTAAAAGGGGTACATACACATAATATGTTGAAAAACACTGAACTAGGACACTCACAGAGGCTCTAGGCTGAGTCATAGACACTTGTTGGTAAGTCCCTGCTTTGTATCTTGTTACTATTTTGACTTAATGTTGTGACCAGGCGCGTCGCTAGCGTCACATATCGGTGGCACGTGCCACGGATATGGCTTTGGGGTGCCCCTAATGACTGCTCTGGGGTGCCCAACGGAGTGCCACGAATGTTTTTACTTTGCGCGGCCGCCGTTTACACAATACGGTGGCCGCCATGTTGTGGGCGGTGCTCTCCGATCAGAAGCACTGCTGGTCCCCTTGTCCATCCGCCCCCTGCCCAATCAGAAGCACCAGGCAGGGGGCGCAAGATTGAATGAATAGGCAGGGGGCTGGAGAGAGCGTGAGTAGCTCCGCCCCCTGCACGTGTAGTGGAGACATCTCGGAGGAGCCAGCCCGCCCGGTGCCCGCTGACCCTCGCTGATCCTCCGCAATCCGCATGCCACCAAGAGGAGTGAGAAGCCTCTGCTGCAGAGCCAAGTGAGGGGGAGAACTGTCACAGCCAGCCTGGAGGTCGGACACAGGCAGGATGCAGCCGCAGCAGCTAGTTAACCCCGTGCGTTGCAGACTCCAGACCAGGGAGGAGGTAGTAATATACTGTTTACTCTGCCAGGCTTGTTCTCTGTGTAATGTGTGTGGAGTGTGTCTGTGTGTGGAGTGTGCCTGTTTGTGTGTGTGTGGAGTGTGTCTGTGTGTGTGGAGTGTGTGTGGAGTGGGTCTGTGTGGAGTGTGTCTGTGTGGAGTGTGTCTGTGTGGAGTGTGTCTGTGTGGAGTGTGTCTGTGTGTGTGTGTGTGTGTGTGTGTGTGTGTGTGTCTGTGTGGAGTGTGTCTGTGTGTGTGTGTGTCTATAGTGTGTCTGTCTGTCTGTCAGTGCCCCAGTCTCTGTGCCCCATTGTGTGTGTATGTATGTATGTATGTATGTATGTATGTATGTATATATGTATGTGTGTATGTATGTGTGTATGTATGAGTGTATGTGTGTATGTATGTGTGTATGTGTGTATGTATGTGTGTATGTGTGTGTGTGTGCGCGCTTCATCCTCTATTCCTTATTGTGTGTGTCTGTGCCCCATTGTGTGTGTCTGTGCCTGAGCCCCATCCTCCATGTCCCATTACAGTCTAGGCTGTTACTATGTGCCTGTACTAATAGCTGCAGTGTGTGCTGATCTCTGCTACCTCCAGTATGTACAGTATAAGCCGTTACTCTGTACCTGTACTGATAGTGAACTAGCTGCAGTGTGTGCTGATATCTGCTGCCTCCAGTATAAGCTGTTACTCTGTACCTGTACTGATAGTAAACTAGCTGCAGTGTGTGCTGATCTCTGCTATCTCCAGTATGTACAGTATAAGCCATTACTCTGTGCCTGTACTGATAGTAAACTAGCTGCAGTGTGTGCTGATCTATGCTGCCTCAAGTATGTACAGTATAAGCCGTTACTCTGTGCCTATACTGATAGTAAACTAGCTGCAGTGTGTGCTGATCTCTGCTACCTCCAGTATGTACAGTATAAGCCATTACTCTGTACCTGTACTGATAGTAAACTAGCTGCAGTGTGTGCTGATCTCTGCTGCCTCCAGTACGTACAGTATAAGCCGTTACTCTGTGCCTGTACTGATAGTAAACTAGCTGCAGTGTGTGCTGATCTCTGCTACCTCCAGTATGTACAGTATAAGCCGTTACTCTGTACCTGTAATGATAGTAAACTAGCTGCAGTGTGTGCTGATCTCTGCTGCCTCCAGTATGTACAGTATAAGCCGTTACTCTGTACCTGTACTGATAGTAAACTAGCTGCAGTGTGTGCTGACCTCTGCTGCTTCCAGTATGTACAGTATAAGCCATTACTCTGTGCCTGTACTGATAGTAAACTAGCTGCAGTGTGTGCTGATCTCTGCTACCTCCAGTATGTACAGTATAAGCCGTTACTCTGTACCTGTACTGATAGTAAACTAGCTGCAGTGTGTGCTGATCTTTGCTGCCTCCAGTATGTACAGTATAAGCCGTTACTCTGTGCCTGTACTGATAGTAAACTAGCTGCAGTGTGTGCTGATCTCTGCTGCCTCCAGTATGTACAGTTTAAGCCATTACTCTGTACCTGTACTGATAGTAAACTAGCTGCATTGTGTGCTGATCTCTGCTACCTCCAGTATGTACTGTATAAGCTGTTACTCTGTGCCTGTACTGATAGTAAACTAGCTGCAGTATGTGCTGATCTTTGCTACCTCCAGTATGTACTGTATAAGCTGTTACTCTGTGCCTGTACTGATAGTAAACTAGATGCAGTGTGTGCTGATCTCTGCTGCCTCCAGTATGTACAGTATAAGCCGTTACTCTGTGCCTGTACTGATAGTAAACTAGCTGCAGTGTGTGCTGATCTCTGCTACCTCCAGTATGTACAGTATAAGCCGTTACTCTGTACCTGTACTGATAGTAAACTAGCTGCAGTGTGTGCTGATCTCTGCTGCCTCCAGTATGTACAGTATAAGCCGTTACTCTGTGCCTGTACTGATAGTAAACTAGCTGCAGTGTGTGCTGATCTTTGCTGCCTCCAGTATGTACTGTATAAGCCATTACTCTGTACCTGTACTGATAGTAAACTAGCTGCATTGTGTGCTGATCTCTGCTACCTCCAGTATGTACTGTATAAGCTGTTACTCTGTGCCTGTACTGATAGTAAACTAGCTGCAGTATGTGCTGATCTTTGCTACCTCCAGTATGTACTGTATAAGCTGTTACTCTGTGCCTGTACTGATAGTAAACTAGATGCAGTGTGTGCTGATCTCTGCTGCCTCCAGTATGTACAGTATAAGCCGTTACTCTGTGCCTGTACTGATAGTAAACTAGCTGCAGTGTGTGCTGATCTCTGCTACCTCCAGTATGTACAGTATAAGCCGTTACTCTGTACCTGTACTGATAGTAAACTAGCTGCAGTGTGTGCTGATCTCTGCTGCCTCCAGTATGTACAGTATAAGCCGTTACTCTGTGCCTGTACTGATAGTAAACTAGCTGCAGTGTGTGCTGATCTTTGCTGCCTCCAGTATGTACAGTTTAAGCCATTACTCTGTACCTGTACTGATAGTAAACTAGCTGCATTGTGTGCTGATCTCTGCTACCTCCAGTATGTACTGTATAAGCTGTTACTCTGTGCCTGTACTGATAGTAAACTAGCTGCAGTATGTGCTGATCTTTGCTACCTCCAGTATGTACTGTATAAGCTGTTACTCTGTGCCTGTACTGATAGTAAATTAGCTGCAGTGCGTGCTTATCCCTGTTCTCTTCAGTATGTACAGTATTAGCTGTAAAGCCTGGTACACACATACACTTTTGATTAGCCAATTTTAGCTCTGTTCATCAAATTCATTGTCTGTTGGCCCACTTACTGCATGGGGGTGGTAAAATTGGTCAGTGATTGACCATTCAAAATTGTATGTGCGTATACATCTTTGATTTATGCCTATACTGATTGTCAATTATTTAAATAAAGGACATGGGGCTCCATCCAATATTTTGATGGGCAGGGCCGCTATCTGTAGCTTACACCGCTGCAAGTTCATGTAAATTTGGCCCCACCCATGGCCACGCCCACTCACGGTATGACAACGCCCTTTTTTTTTGCTACTTGCGCCGCATACCCCCCTCACCTTGTGCCCACAGGTGCCCCCGATCTTCAAGGACCCTAGGAACGCCCCTGGTTGTGACTATTCATTACCAAAATTGTTTCTTTAAACTACACCATACTTGTTCCCTACTTCCTTCCCCCCTCCCCCAAGTTGTTTCATCATGCTTGTCATATTGCTAAATTAATTTTATCATCTGACTTTACTGTCTATGTATATGTGTATTTCTTTTACATAATATTTAGATATATGTACATATAGGGCTTGATTCACAAACCTGTGCAAACTGTTAGCACGTGAAGTGCCGCGATCGAAGTCATTTGCGCACGATAACGCAGACTTTTGCACGCGATCGGCTGCTGCCACCCCCCCCCCCCCCCCCGTGGAGCCAGGTATAGGTTAGCCAGGTCTAGTTGCACTCAGTATAGGTAGCCAGCTATAGGTCCCCCAAGTATAGGTAGCCAGGCATAGGTGCCCCAGTATAATTGCCCCCAGTACAGGTTAGCCAGGTAGGTGCCTCCAGTATAAGTAGCCATTATAGTTGCCCACAGTATAGGTTAGATAGGTAGGTGCCCCCAGTACAGGTTAGCTAGGTGGAAGCCTCCAATATAGGTAGCCAGAATAGTTGCCCCCAGCATAGGTTAGATAGGTAGGTGCCCCCAGTATAGGTTAGTTAGGTAGGTGCCTCCCAATATAGGTAGCCAGTATAGTAGCCACCAGTATAGGCTAGCTAGGTAGGCGCCCTCAGTATGGGTTAGATAGGTAGGTGCCCCCAGCATAGGTTAGATAGTTAGGTGCTCCCAGTATAAGTTGGATAGGTAGGTGCCCACAGTATAGGTTAGATAGGTAGGTGCCCCCAGTATACGTTGGATAGGTAGGTGCCCCCAGTATAGGCTAGATAGGTAGGAGCCCCCAAGTACAGATTAGATAAGTAGGTGCCCCCAGTATAGGTTAGATATAGATAAGTTCCCCTTTGCATCACCTTTGACCCCCTTGTGCCTCCTATGTTCCCCTGTGTGTCACCACGGTCACACGTTTGCACCTGTGTGTCATCCTTGTTCCGCCTGTGTTCCCCCAGACCCCATGTGTCACCTCTGTCCTCTTTGTACGTCTGCCTGTTCCCCCTGTTTCTTAGTACCTCTGGTCCCCTGGACCTGGCAGCAGCAGCACTTCACTTCTCTCCCTCCCTCGCTGCTTCCTGCTGGGGTCGAGTAATGACGCGTTAACTAAAAGCCAGCACTAGAGGGAAACAGCAAGGGAGTGAGAACACTGCTCACGTGTCCCCTAGGCCAGTGGCGAATCTTGCGCTGCTCTCCTCTCACTGTCTAGAACAGTGACAGTCACCATAGTAACTGAACACTAAGTGGCTCCACTTGCCGCTTAGCGTCGAGTTACCATGGTGACTCCCAGGCAGCGTGGGGAGAGCATGTGACCCCTATTCCCCACTGGATAGGGGTCACGAAAGCAGTACGTCAATGACACCCCCCCCCTTGCGCCCGTGGCCGCTAACCCCAAAGTGTCCCATACACCAGGGAGGGAGGGTTCTAAAAAAAATTTCAAATACGGCGGAAGGCAGTCGAGTAGCCGCCCGCTAAAAAAGAGCCGCTATGGGCACGTGCCAGCACAGGTCTCTTAAGAGAAATGGGCCTGGCTCTCTCCCCACAGCTGCGGCTCCCCCTCCATCACAGTGCCCTACCCCCCTCCCTCAGCGCTCAGGGCGGCCGAACGTGCCGAATGGTTCTAGAAACAGGCCTGATGATTATTGGAATACAGAGTAATGTCATCTTTGCAGAAGATACAAAATTATGTAGAATTATAAACACTAAGCAGGATAGTGGGTAACAGGAAATGTGGGTGCCCGCTAGCAGCCAAAGTTTGGACGCCTTTATAGTCACCCTATCAGCATTGATTTTCGGCCATAGGCAACAGGGGGAGGGGGGTTAAGTTTAGCCATGGGGGGGAGGTAGTTAACCTAATGGGGACCAACGTAGTACGAATCTACGTACACCAGGTGGTGTTACCTCTCTGACTCGACGTAGATTTAACGTCCGTGGAAACGAAGCGCCCCGCCGCGATCGTGCACACCACACCCGAGAGGGGAGATTAAGCTGTCATATGACAGCTGACATCTCCCCTCAGTGATCAGGAGCCATCGTGCTTGGCTCCTGATGACGTGATCACTACAATTGCCAGCGCATTGTAGTGATCACTGTTAGTGATGTGGCAGTAGGGGGGAAAGAAAAGGATCCACTCACCTTCCTGCCATTACCCTGGCATTTGGCACTCCCCTCCGCTCTGGCCGGCATCCCCGCTCACTCTGACGTAAGTTTCAGGTCCCGGCTAACGTCATCAAGCCGCGACCCGGAACTGAGCGGCAGTATGAGCGGGGATGACGGCCAGAGCAGAAAGGTTCCACAGCGGCTCATCGCTGGAGCCTGGGAGATCAGTAAAGGCTGCTGGCTACAGGGGGGGACATCTAGCTACAGGGAGACACCATGCCCAGCAAAGCCACATTCGGGATCCGGCTGCCTGACCCCCCCAAAGGCGCAGCCTGCCCACCATGCAAATTGTCTGGTCCTTACGGGGGGTTAGGCAGCTGGTCCCAAAAGGGTTAAGGTTAGCCGTGGGGGGTGGCTGGATAAGGTTAGCTGTGGGGTGGGGAGGGGTGATTAATAGGAATCCATGGTGAAAAAAACTATGGAGGCTGCCATGTTTATTTCCTTTTACAGGTACAGTAGATCTATGTACCTCACTGTGATCGCTGTTGCGCACACTCACATGTGCTCCTGCACATGTTATTGTCGCCCCTGTTAGCGACATGTTCCCATTCACCAATGAAAGTGCCTGTGATAAATGATCACCAGCATCATTGATGGTGGTCATTGACAAAGGGAAAGTAAAAGCATGCACACATTTCCTTTGTACTGTTCACAGTACACAGAAATATAAAGTGGTGGGACTTCTAATAAATAAAATTCCCCATTAATTAAACCCTTACCTACACCCTCTCCTACAGTTACCGAAATAAAACACTTGTAATAAAAATAAAAAATAAATGATAGATAATTGTAAGGTCTTGTGTCTCGGAAGTGCCAATGGTTGAGATAAATATATAGAAGATAAATAGCTTACAACTGAGAACATTGGACTTGGAGAGGGACTTGGGAATACTGGTTGATAACAAGTAAACACCCGTATTCAATGCCAAGTAGCAGCACCTAAAGCAAATACAATTCTGGGATGCATAAACTGCAAAATAAAATCACAAGATACTAGTATAGTTACTCCCTCAGTCTAAATCACTTGTGAGGCTACAATTGAAATATGGGATACAGTTTTGGGCACCACACTAAGGCTACTTACACACCAAGACGTTGCGTTTTAGGGGACGTTATGGTCGCATAACGTGCCCCTAACGCAACGCATGGTGGTGTTGAAGTTGGACGTCAGATTGAGCTGCGTTATGCAGCTCTCAAAGCAGCAGGTTAGTGATAGGAAGTCCGGATCTTTTTAAGGATTCAGATCATTTGAATCGGATCATTGAAAAGATCCGGATCTTTGAACCGAATCATTTGAATCATTTTACTAGGGAAGCAGACTGGGGGTGAAATGACTAGGACAGGACTTTCCCCGCACTGTACATTCTGTATGTTCCTGTTTCTTCCAGACAGACATCCACTGTGAACCGAATCTTTCATTGGGATGAGCCGGATGATTCGACTCACAAAAAAGATCCGGATCAAATGAACGATTCGTTCATGATCTGGACAACACTACAGTCCTACCAGGAGTCTCTGCAGTGCAGTGAATATTAATGAGCCATGTGGCTGGCCCCGGAGGAGGGGAGACCTCCTCCTCCAACATTACTGAGCATGTGCAAGCAGTCTAACGCTGCTTTGCCCAGTATAACGTACAGCATGCAGTTCTTTGTTTAAATGTGCTGCGTTACTATGTAATGCAACGTGGGCACTGTGAACAGCACAATTGATTTTACAGTGCTGTGAGTTAGGCTGCGTTACTGGCTGCTGTAACATGGGACTTTAACGTCCCACCGTGAAACCAGCCTAAAGGAAAGAAATGAACATGCTACTACAGGTACAAAGAGATGGAAGGTCTCACTTACCCCCCTCCCCCCCAAAAATAGGACAAACGTGGTTTATTTAGCTTGGAAAAAAGATGGCTGAGGGGTGACCTGATTAACATGTATAAATACATCAGAGGGCAATACAAAAGCTTGGCAGATTAGCTTTTTGTCCATTAGCGTCTCTAGCATCCCAGCACACAGGGCTCACATGGATGTTAAAGAAAACCTGAACTGAAAATGAAAAGTCAAAATAACCATACACAGGTCATACTTACCTCCCGTGTAGTCTACTCTTCAATCTCTTTCTCCTCTCCTGGGTCCTGTTTGTGCACTGTGATCAATGGAATTCTCCGTCCTCCATTTTGAAAACGGCCATTACACCATAACAGCTTTCTGGTCAGCACACAGTTAAACTGTAACATCGCCCACTTGAGCCATAGGGAAACATGGACACATCAGTTTTCCTCTCAGCTGTAACTGACAGCAACTGATCTATATCCTCTCCTCTGACCTCCCCACCATCATCCTCGGGGATTTTAATATTCCCATCAATGAACCCAAGAACTCTGTTGTGACCCGGCTACTCACCATAGCCAACTCACATGGCCTAGTACAACACACCAACACCCCCACTCACACTGCACGTCACACTCTCGACCTTCTATTCACTAAATCCACCACCATTGCAGACCTCGACATCGCACCATTTCCACCCTCAGACCATTACCTTCTCACCTTCAACCTCCTCACGGAAGGCACCTCCAAACTACCCGCCCACCCACCTGGTTGATGGCAGCGAGACCTACGCAAGCTCAACCCTGGCGTCCTTGCTGACTCCCTCCACGGCCTCTCCTCCACTCTCCCCACCCTAACCTGTCCTAATCTTTCTGCAGCTCAGTATCGCCAAACTCTCTCATCAGCCCTAGAGAAAGCTGCTCCACCAATATTCCGCCGCAACCGACCCCCCAACCCCCAGCCCTGGCGCACTACCCATACTCGCAACCTCCAGAGGGAAACACGTGCCACTGAACGAAAATGGAGGAAAACTTGACTAAACCAGGATTTCTTACAGTACAAGACTAACCTGCTGCAGTTCCACACTGCCCTTGCCCTTACCAAGCTCATCGGAGCACAAGCTTCCAATCCCCGGCGTCTTTTTGGCACCCTCAACTCCCTGCTTAAACCCACCCCCCCACCTTCTGTTTCCTCCCTCTCTGACACAGATTTAGCCACCCACTTCACCAACAAAATAGTCTCCATCCTTCAGGAAATATCCAATCTTCAATCTTCACCTCCCACCCGCTCACAACCAAATCCTCCTCCACCCTATCCTCCCCTCACCTCCTTCACTCCTACTACCACTGAGGATCACCTACTGCAGATTTCCCATACCACTACCTCCCCCCTTGACCCTTTCCCTTCTGATCTACTTCAGCCTCACTTCACGGATCTGGCCCCAGTCCTCACTACCCTGTTTAACCTCTCCCTATCCACAGGCACCTTCCCCTCAGACTTCAAGCAGGCCACAGTACTGCCCCTGCTCAAGAAACCATCCTCGACCCCTCGCTACCTTCCAACTACTGCCCGATCTCCCTCCTCCCCTTTGCCTCAAAACTCCTTGAGCGTCTGGTTCACAAACGCCTGACCCAGTACCTCAATGCCAACTCACTACTAGACCCACTGCAATCTGGATTTCGGCCTGCCCACTCAACCGAAACGGCTCTCACCAAAGTGGTCAATGACCTTGCCTTAGCTAAAGCTGAAGGTAAATACTCCATTCTCCTCCTCCTTGACCTTTCAGCAGCTTTTGATACAGTAGATCATCCCCTGCTCCTCCAGTCCCTCCAATCCATGGGCATTCACGATCTCACCCTGACCTGGCTTTCATCCTACCTTTCCAACCGCTCCTTCACGACCTCCTTCAATGAATCCTCGTCCACCCCCAACCACCTCTCAGTAGGAGTCCCCCAAGGCTCTGTCCTTGGCCCCCTACTGTTCTCCCTATACACATCCTCCATTGGCAAGGTTATCTCCTCCATGGGTTTAAACTATCATCTGTATGCAGATGACACCCAAATCTACCTCCACACCCCTGACATATCCACCACTACCATGGACAAGGTCTCCTCCTGCCTATCTGCCATCTCCTCCTGGATGTCCGCTAGGTTCCTGAAACTAAATCTAGACAAAACGGAATTTATGATCTTCCCACCCCGGTCATCCCTGGACCTCCCAGATGTGCAGGTCACTGTTAACCACACTACCATTCGCCCTACCTCTCAAGCCCGCTGTCTGTGTGTCACCCTGGACTCCGCACTTTCCTTCACTCCCCACATCCAAAACCTCACAAAGTCCTGCAACTTCCACCTTCGTAACATCTGTAAGATTCGCCCTTTCCTGACCTCTGCCACCACCAAACTCCTCATCCATGCCCTCATAATTTCCCGCCTCGACTACTGCAATGCCCTTCTGTCTGGTCTCCCTATGACCCGAATAGCCCCACTGCAGTCCATCATAATTGCGGCAGCCAGAATTATCCACTCCTCCCATCACTCCACCAGGGCGGCTCCCCTCCGTGAATCCATCCACTGGCTTCCTATCCAGTCGAGAATCAGATTCAAGATATTGTGTCTGACCTAGAAATCTGTCCACAAAACCTGTCCAACCTACATTTCTGATCTTACTCAGAGATACACACCAAGCCGCTCACTCTGCTCCTCCAATGAACTTCGCCTGACCGTCCCCCGCATCACCCAGTCCCATGCACGCCTCCAAGACTTCTCAAGAGCCGCTCCAACACTATGGAACTCCCTACCTCCACCCATTAGGGCAGCCCCCTCCTTCAACACCTTCAAGAAGGCCCTCAAAACTCACCTTTTCACTCTGGCCTACCACCCCTCACAATTGCTCTAAACCCACAGCTGAACTCTGGTCCCCTACCTCTCGTGTCCCTACCTCTCCCTCTAGATTGTAAGCCTTTGGGCAGGGTCCTCCTCCTTTTGTGTCCTACCTGATCATGCACCTCCATTACTGTGCACCCATGCTATGCAATTGAGTGAACCTAACTTGCCTAATCTCCATGCTCCCCTCCAGTGACTGACTAAGCATTACCTTGTACTCATACTGTGCTGTGTGATCTGGTTTTCTTGTATTCCTGTATTGTCATATTGCTGTTTGTCACCCCTAAATATTGTCTGTAACCTAAATTAATGTCCAGCGCTGCGTAATATGTTGGCACTTTATAAATACAATAAATAATAATAAAATAATAATATTTCAGTTCTGACAAAATGTTGTCAGAACTGGAAGGGATTATTGTCAGAAGAAAATGGTGAGCTTTTGAGAGGAACTGATGGCAAGGTAACTATTTAATGTTCATTTGAAGTTACCTCATGTGTTTATTTTAAATAAATTTACTCAGAACAGGTTCCTTTTAACCTCCTGAGCGTTACGCCGCTCAGGAGGTTTTGCAGCCGAGAGTCCCCAGTATAATTTTAACTTATTCCATAGCTGTAATAGCTTCAGCTAGCACTAGGCTAGCTAGTAGTGGTGGCCGGCATCCCCCTGATTACTGTTGATCCCCCCGATCACCCGCTAAATACATTACCCAGCCTGGATCCAGCGATCGGCGCAGCCTCCCCGGACAGCTCCGCTCTTCTCTATGGGGAGGATCGAACATGACGTCATGACGTCATGCGCAGACCCGATCCTCTCCATAGAAAGGACCGGAGATGTGCAGGGAGGCTGCACGATCGCTGGATCCAGGGGGGTTATGTATTTAGCAGGCGATCGTGGGGGATCAACAGTAATCGGGGGGATGCCGGCCACCACTACTAGCTATCCTAGTGCTAGTTGAAGCTATTACAGCCATGGAATAAGTTAAAATTATACTGGGGGACTCCTGGGGACAGCCGGCGGTATGCCTGACACAGTGTCGGGCATACCTAAGGAGGTTAAAAACTCCCACTAACCAGGGCAAAAAGGGATAATTTGCATATTCAGTAGTAGTGCATTGTGGGTAACTGAATTATTGCAAATTTCCTTCACAGGGTTGCTCGGGTAGTACTTTTTAGAACCCGCCCGGATCCGGATACTCAGATATCCGGATCCGACCTTGCGGATATCCGAATCGGATCCGGATATTCAACCAAATTACCCGCGGGTATCCGACCTATTCGGGTATCCGAATAGAAAACCCAGAAGTGCCCTTTAAATAACTTTAAAAAGGGTTTTTAGGGTAAATGATGCATGTAGCATCATGTTTTTTTTTAAAGGGAAACACTAATTTATTATTTGGTTAACAAAAAATGAAAAAAAAAAAAAAAAGGCCTGTACATTATTAACATCAGGATAGGTCCCAGACAGCGGTCGACGGTCGTGCAGCCCACATTGTGTCCAAAGTCCAACCGCACAAGTGGGACATCGAAGTTTTCAGCTCTGACATCTCCAAAAAATTAAAGCTATTGTAATGGCGTGATAGCTGGTGGCAGCAGACGAGCAGTTTAGTGGGGACCCTGGTGTTGGTGGGTACCACAGACCGGAGCAGCAGGAGCAGGATGAGTAGGTCGATGCAGCTATTGGAGTGGCGTAATAGCTGGTGGCAGCAGAAGAAATAGTTGTGTGGACCCTGGTGTTGGTGGGTACCACAGACAGGAGCATCAGGAGCAGGATGAATAGGTCGATGCAGCTATTGGAGTGGCGTAATAGCTGGTGGCAGCAGAAGAAATAGTTGTGTGGACCCTGGTGTTGGTGGGTACCACAGACAGGAGCAGCAGCAGCAGCAGGATGAGTAGGTTGATGCAGCTATTGGAGTGGCATAATAGCTGGTGGCAGCAGAAGAAATAGTTGTGTGGACCCTGGTGTTGGTGGGTACCACAGACAGGAGCATCAGTAGCAGGATGAGTAGGTCGATGCACCCTGGCGGTGGGAGCAGCACAGGCAGCAGGAGACAGGAGGAGGAGGAGAAGTAGTTTAACGTCTGGCAGGCAGCATAGATAGTTCATTATGCATATAGAAACAGATAGCGTGCATCTTCCGTCTTAAGCATGTAGATTTATTGTCAATGTTATACATCAAAATTGGATTCTGTGCATGGCGTATTCCATAACTGCATACAAAGTTTGCAAATTATTGTGCATATATAGTACCTTGCGGTTCCTTGTGCGGGCCTGTCAGTGTAGGTGGGAGTGAGGGACTGATGTGGGCCTAGCGACGGCCGTTTCGCGTCCTCCTGGACGCTTGGTCACGCCGTGTTCCACTGCAAGCCGGCGCCGCCTCGCCACTGCATACATACGGGAAGACCCGCCTCCACCGTGGCGTCACAGCGCCGGCTGTGATTGGGGCTCAAATTTCCACCAATGGGAGAGCCGGAGGAGCCACACCATGCGGACGGTGCCCGGCAAGGACCAATACAAGCGGACAAATTGTCGCGTAAATACACGTCGTTAATGACGCGCCTCATGCGGCTCACCTCCAGCGCATGCGTGAAACGCACGTACCGCTGGAGGGCTCGCGTACTGGAAGAAATATCGCCAGTAGAGAGCGCCAATGCTGTATGTCCTATCTTCAGCCGGCACACCGCCAACGACTGGCACATATATTTCTGTCACCATTAGGTATGCGCCTCTAGCTCATCCACCGGTGGACAATTAAAAATAGTGATTGTGCATAATGTGACACACCATTAAAATTAATTACTGGGACTGAGGAGCAGGACTCTTGCAATTGCATTCATCATTTCTTTGGACAGATACATCTACTCGTGTAGCCTTTAACCTCAAGCAGACAAAAAAGCGGAATGGAAAAGGGACAAGGGGAAGATACACCGGCCATCACTGGCCGTCTCAGACATATACATGAATGTACTTAAATGCGAACCATTGGATATATATATACTGACTGAACAATCATATTTAGCACTCGTCAGCAGTGTACTCATGCCTTCTACCAACAATTGGTACTAGCCCCGGCACCAACTCTGCAAAGCCCCATTTCTTCACAAATCGTTACCCCAATTACTGTCGCTCAACCCAAAATTCATGGGTCCAAAGTGCTTGCAAGCTCCACCTTATCGTTAAGGCCTAATGGGCCCAGGGCTTCAGTTTGTAAAATCAACCAGGTCTCCCTTCTCAACAATAGCCTGTCCCTGTTACCACCCCGTCTTACCTTATCTACTCTCAATAAGCCTGCAAATTTTAAACCCTTGGTATCCCCTTGATGGTGTTCTCTCATGTGGGCAATGAAACGGGCACAACCCCTACCACTTCATGTCAGCAACTCAGTATAAAAATGAAGCCGAGAGGCAACTGAGTGACACAGCCACCTATTGTCCGCTCCAGGGAGATCCAACTCCTAAATACCAAAGCAAATTACGCACTCTGCTACGCAGAGGTGCGGAGCGAGGATACCTTTCACAAAAACTAGCCCGTGACCTGTTTCCTCTCTATCCGCGCCGTCCGGTATGGTACCACATACCAAAAATGCATAAATCCGTGACCGCACCGCCGGGACGTCCCATTGTCTCCGGCTGTGGGTCTCTCACTGAGAGGCTGTCCAGGTATCTCAACCATCTCCTGCGCCCCCTCCTTAAGGGGGTGCCCTCTTATTTGAGGGATACGTTAGAGGTTCTGCAGATGGTGGAGCGTGCCACATGGGTCCCCGGTGACAGACTGGCCACTATCGACGTGGTCAGTCTGTACAGCCGTATCCCCCAGGATTTGGGGATTGAGGCTGTCAGACATTTTCTGACTCGCACAGACAGAGACGATGAATACATAGACTTCGTCTGTGAATGCCTGGGCTTTGTATTAAAGCACAATGCCTTCCTGTTTGATGGACATTGGTACCACCAGACAGCGGGTACGGCCATGGGGACCCCTGTGGCATGCTCCTTTGCGAACCTCTTTCTGGGGGCGTGGGAGGAGTCTGCTGTGCTCTCGGACAGTAATCCATTCCGCGGGCACATCAGACAATGGTCGAGATACGTGGACGACGTCCTGGTGGTGTGGTCGGGAACGGATGAGCAGTTCGATAGCTTTCTACAGTATATCAACAGCAACACAATTAACATGGAGTTCACCGCTGAGAAAAGCGATATGGAGGTGACCTTCCTTGACCTACGAATTATGGTCAAGAATGGTGTTTTGTGTTGCGAGGGATATAGAAAGCCTACGGCAACCAATTCTTTCCTTCACGCTAAGAGCTTTCACCCGCAACATGTTATAAAGGCCATTCCATATGGCCAATACTTGAGGCTGAGGAGAAATAATACTGATGAAATGCAATTTGAAATGCAGGCAGCAGATCTCACCAAACGCCTGTCCGATAGGGGATATGATGCCAGTTTGTTAGAGGAGGCATATGGAAGGGCTAAACACCAACCCAGACGGGGGCTGCTGACACCCAGAAATAAGTCGAGGTCTACGCAGGACCGCATGACCTTCACATTTGATTATACACCTATGGCCGACATGGTTAGAAAAGCCATCTTCACTAATTGGTCGCTGATAGAGAGAGATGAGTCCCTAAAACAGATTGTGAGAGGTCCCCCGAGAGTGGCCTTTAGGAGGGCACCAACACTTGGAGACATGCTTACCCACAGTGAGTTTACTTCCCCTAAGAAAGATACATGGTTAAGTAAAGGTATGCCGAAAGGCAATCATCGATGTGGACATTGTAAGTTCTGCCCTCGCATGATTTCTCAGAAATGTGTACAAGTAGGAAAAGAATGTCTGATGGTTAAGGACCTAATCACGTGTCAAACCAAGTATGTGGTCTACGTCCTCTTTTGCCCCTGTAAACGGTTCTATATAGGGCAAACTACGCGTCCACTAAAAGAACAGGTAGGGGAACATCTAGGATCGGTTAAAAATGGTAGGGGTTGTGCCCGTTTCATTGCCCACATGAGAGAACACCATCAAGGGGATACCAAGGGTTTAAAATTTGCAGGCTTAGAGAGAGTAGATAAGGTAAGACGGGGTGGTAACAGGGACAGGCTATTGTTGAGAAGGGAGACCTGGTTGATTTTACAAACTGAAGCCCTGGGCCCATTAGGCCTTAACGATAAGGTGGAGCTTGCAAGCACTTTGGACCCATGAATTTTGGGTTGAGCGACAGTAATTGGGGTAACGATTTATGAAGAAATGGGGCTTTGCAGAGTTGGTGCAGGGGCTAGTACCAATTGTTGGTAGAAGGCATGAGTACACTGCTGACGAGTGCTAAATATGATTGTTCAGTCAGTATATATATATCCAATGGTTCGCATTTAAGTACATTCATGTATATGTCTGAGACGGCCAGTGATGGCCGTTGTATCATCCCCTTGTCCCTTTTCCATTCCGCTTTTTTGACTGCTTGAGGTTAAAGGCTACACGAGTAGATGTAACTTTCCAAAGAAATGATGAATGCAATTGCAAGAGTCCTGCTCCTCAGTCCCAGTAATTAATTTTAATGGTGTGTCACATTATGCACAATCACTATTTTTAATTGTCCACCGGTGGATGAGCTAGAGGCGCATACCTAATGGTGACAGAAATATATGTGCCAGTCGTTGGCGGTGTGGCGGCTGAAGATAGGACATACAGCGTTGGCGCTCTCTACTGGCGATATTTCTTCCAGTACGCGAGCCCTCCAGCGGTACGTGCGTTTCACGCATGCGCTGGAGGTGAGCCGCATGAGGCGTGTCATTAACGACGTGTATTTACGCGACAATTTGTCCGCTTGTATTGGTCCTTGCCGGGCACCGTCCGCATGGTGTGGCTCCTCCGGCTCTCCCATTGGTGGAAATTTGAGCCCCAATCACAGCCGGCGCTGTGACGCCACGGTGGAGGCGGGTCTTCCCGTATGTATGCAGTGGCGAGGCGGCGCCGGCTTGCAGTGGAACACGGCGTGACCAAGCGTCCAGGAGGACGCGAAACGGCCGTCGCTAGGCCCACATCAGTCCCTCACTCCCACCTCCTACACTGACAGGCCCGCACAAGGAACCGCAAGGTACTATATATACAATAATTTGCAAACTTTGTATGCAGTTATGGAATACGCCATGCACAGAATCCAATTTTGATGTATAACATTGACAATAAATCTACATGCTTAAGACGGAAGATGCACGCTATCTGTTTCTATATGCATAATGTTCAAGCCTCTTCTTTCTAAATTGTGGAGCGGAGCACACGTCTTCTATAAGCAATTGTCTATGAGCATATGAAAGTATAGCCTGTCAGTTATTATATTGACCACCTTGGACACACCATACTCGCACCAAGACTGGAAGCAACGCACCCCTTAAAGGAGAAGTGCCACGCCATTCTGTTCCCTTCTATATAACAGCATAGATAGTTCACCATGGCACCTAGTTTGTTGGTACCACGGCACAGTTCAAAAGTTAGAAGAGGTTCCAGGAAGCGGTCGTAGTGCCGCAATTGGGGCCTCCCCACAACTCGGACAGCACAGACACATCCCAAAGAAATTACACATCAATTGTGTTTAGATAGTTCACCATGGCGCTTGTAGGTACCACGGCAAGTTCAAAAATGAGAAGAGGTTCAAGGAAGCGGTCGTACTTCTGCAGTTGGGGCCTCCCCACAACTCGGACAGCACAGACACATCCCAAAAAAATTACACATCAATTGTGTTTACCATGGCACGTGTGTTGGTACCAAGGCTGCCAAAAAATTTTGAACCAGGCTTATGCGGAGCCTGGAGGTTGTGGTGGTAAAGGGTGCTAGTAAGGCAGGCATAGTGTGATTTCCAGCCGCTTCATTTCCCCCTCTTGTCAACAACAGGGGCCAGGAATTCACCGACCACCTAAGCCTGGTTTATTTTCAGAAACGTCAGTCTGTCCACAGACTGGGTGGACAGACGAGAGCGCTTCTCGGTTACCACGCCACTGGCCGTGCTGAAGCACCTTTCGGAGAGCACGCTGGAAGGGGGGCAAGCAAGGACTTCCAGGGCGTACTGTGCCAGCTCACTCCAAATATCCAGGTGCTTTCCCCAGTAATCCAAGGGGTCCACAGTGGTGTCGCTCTCAAGGCCGCTGTAGGACCCCATATAGTCTGCCACCATCCGAGTCAGGCGGTGGTTCTGGCTTTGAGAGCCAAATGCTGCTGCAGGCACCTCCTCACTCGTCAGCTGTACCGGCATACAGCTCCTTTGTGAGAGACAGCAGGTTTGATGGGCGCCTGTTGCTGCTTGACACAGGCACCTGCTGCTGTGCTGGCTGGACTGTGACAGTAGGAGGGGGGGGGGGGTTGGAGTCTGGGGGAAGGCTTCCTTCAAGCGCCGAACCAGGGACCGCTGCAACTTCCTCATTTGGCACACAGCGTCTCCTCCTGCTGCAGGCAGGAACTGATGCAGCTTCTCCTTCAGCCGTGGGTCCAGCATCAGGGTGATCCATATGTCCTCCCATCCACGCATCTCTTTGACCCTTGGGTCCCTGAGCAGGCACTGCAACATGTGTGCTGCCATGGGAAGAGGGCTACCATATCTGCTGGTACATGATGATCTTCATAAGTGCAGTCCTCCTCCTCTGATTCCTCAAACTCCCCATGGTCTCTTTACCCCCGCACCACTGCAGCTGCACTCGGCAGTGCCTCCTCATCCTCAAGGTCAGGGACCTCCAACTCCTCCAACTCCAAAACCTCCTCCTCCTCCTCCTGCTGCTGCACAGAGGTGGACTGTGCAGGTGCCTGCTACTCCTGCTGGATCAAGACTTACTCTCCCACTTGAATCAGACCATCCAGGGCCTTGTGCAGCATGCACACCATGGTCACCCACTGACAAACTGACACACGGTCCCGGCTGACCATGTCGGTGGCCTCCAGGAAGGGTGCCAGGACCATGCACACCAGCTGCATTTTTCTCCATTCAACAATGCGTATAATCTCCGGGAGGTGGCTGCTGGTGCTGCTCCTGTACATGGTGGCATCGGCGGTGGCTTTGGCCAAGTAGTGGTTGACAGCCTGCCTCTGCTCAACCAGACATTCCTACATGGAACGTCGATTATCAGACGTTGCCGTGGCAGGTTCAGCTCCAGCTGCACAGCTTCCAGGGCCGATGAGGCACCGCCCGAGCGGCGGAAATAACCAACTGTTTTGTGAGCCGCTTTTAAAAGTGGCTCCATCCCCTGGTAGGTGCTCAGAAATTTCTGAACCACCAGGTTCAGGACGTGGACCAGACCAAGCTTTGCTTTTTTTAGTAGAAGGGCTATTTGGTTCATTTTATCCCCCTATACATTCCTAGTAGTTTGGGTCACCCCGAGCTGCTTGGTTACTCTGTAACAATTAAAAAGAAATACACAGTGATTCTTCTGTATGAAGGCAGTAACTACTATGGGGGTACTTAAAAATGAAGTTTTTTTGCGATAGTGGTCCATTAAAGGTTAATTGGTCCCTAGCCTTGTAAGGGTTTTTTTTTACCTTCCCCTGGATCAACTGGGATATATGAAGGTGCAGGAGAGAAAGGTACCTAATGCTTACTTTTTTCCCCCTGATTGGACTTAATGGACAAATGTCTTTTTTCAACCAAACTACTTAACTAAATATATCAGAAGGCAGAACAAAAGCTTGGCAGATCAGATTTTTGTCCCTAGGCTTGTACAAAGGACAAGAGGACATAGTTACATAGTTATTTAGGTTGAAAAAAGACATACGTCCATCGAGTTCAACCAGAGAACAAAGTACAACACCAGCCTGCTCCCTCATACAGTATATCCCTGTTGATCCAGAGGAAGGTGAAAAACCCTTACAAGGCATGGTTTGTAAGGGTTCCATCAGATTTCCATTAGGGCCAATGCAAAATGATAAGCAATCTCAACAGATCGACCTAGATGTTCCAGCCTGCCAGATCGATTGAAATTGATCGAAATCGGCCGCAATTCCCAAAAGGGAAAAAATATATTCTCGACTCCAGATGGCAATCAGATAAAATCCCTGGATCAACATATCAACACATCAGATAGATTCCTGTCAGATTCTACTTGACAGGCATCTGACAGAAATCTATCTGATGGTCGAATCTGCTGTAAATCTATAAGTGTATGGCCACCTTTACTGTAAAGAACCATGAAAGGTTTTATTAATGTGCTACTTCAATCACCCTGATATTAAAATATATACAGCACATCAAAATGTCTTAAAATGACATCATTGCTCCAACTAGTCAGCAGCACATTCCTGCATATGGTGCTTTACAGATACATTAAAATTAACACTTTAGAAGAAGATAGATTTGTTCAAAGCATCTTTGAGACACAGGATACAAACCCGGATTTGCATACCCACTGGGTATATTACCATACCAGCCAATGTGACAGAGATCTGAAGACTCAGACCTTTTCATACATTGTTGTTAAGAACCTGGTCTATTGAAAATTAAAGGTAGCCATACACTGGTGGATTTGCCATCAGATTCGACCAACAGATAGATCCCTCTCTGATCGAATCTAATCAGAGAGGGATCGTATGTCTACCTTTACTGCAAACAGATTGTGAACCGATTTCAGCCTGAAACCGTTCACAATCTGTTGTGGTGGTGCTGCCGCCGCTCCCCCCGCCGGCATACATTACCTGCTCCGCCGGCGCGACTCCAGTCCTTTAGGTCTCCGCTATCTTCTCCGCTCTGGTCTCCAGGTCCAGCATGCTTTACTTCTTCCTGCCCGGCAGGAAGTTTAAACAGTAGAGCGCCCTCTACTGTTTAAACTTCCTGCCGGGCAGGAGGAACTGAAGCATGCCGGAGACCAGCGCGGACATGGAACAGCGGTGACCGGGGGTAGTCGTGCCGGTGGAGCAGGTAATGTATGCGGCTCTATTGCATCGGTCGTCGGGTACTCGAGCGCCGCTAGTGACGCGCTCCCTACCCGCGGGCGATTGACGGTAATTTTCCGCACGGAGCGATCGACGGGATCGAACAAAATGGATCGAAATTCGGCGTGTAGTGCGAACGATTGGCAGCAGATTCGATCCCAGTGATCGAATCTGCTGTCGAAACGGCGGCAAATCGGGCCAGTGTATGGCCAGCTTAACACATGTAATAAATTTTACCTCTGCCAGTGTTTACAGAAAAACAAACCCTATTGTCTTTGCTGTCTGAAGTATTGTCTAAAATAATTCACATGGTCACTCCGGTTTAATCTGGTTTTCCCCCATCATCAGTGTGTATCTAAGATTGACTTGTAAATAAAGATTTCAGATGCATTTTCACCAACTTAAGTGTCATGATCATTGCATCTCCCAGCTGGAGAGAGACTACTCACTAAAACCAGGGAGCTGAATCCATAGGTCTGACTGCTGCTAAAGTGAACTTGCAGCCACCTCGGAAGGAATCGAGCTAACAGTTTGGTGTCGAGAAGAGGGACTCTCCATACACAGTATCGGGTGGTTAATACTATTTTTTTTATATATTTTATTACCACCCTATACTGTCAGAGCGGATTAGCAGAACCCGGAAAGCGCTTCTGTAGCGCCTCCCAGGAATCTGATATTCCTAAAGTAAATAGCGGTTCTGATGCCCCAATTAAGAAAGCAGTACTGTGTGAAATAGTGAATAGTCTCTCTAAACCTTGTATATTGTTGTATAGTCGCTTAATTGAATTTTAGTTGTTATATAAGATTGCATGTTACTGTATAGATTTGTGTAGATTGTATGCGAGGTTAAGCTGAGATTGAAGGTATAAACTTGTCCACAGAGGATAGTTAAAAGTCAAACGATAAATCGGGTGTAGACAGGGGCGTTTCTAGGGTCCTTGGAAATCAGTGGCACCTGTGGGCACCAGGCGGGGAGGGGCAAAAAAAATGGGCGTGGCCATGCGGTGAGTGGGCGTGCCCATGGGTGGGGCCAAATGTACATGAACTTAGCAGCGGTGTAAGCTACGGATAACGGGCCTGCCCATCGAAATATTGGACGGAGCCCCCTGTCCTTTATTTCGATCATTTACTATCAGTATAGGCATAGATCAAAGATGTATACGCACATACAATTTTGATTGGTCAATCACTGACCCCCAATTTCCCACCCCCGTGCAGTAAGTGGGCCAACAGACAATGAATTTTATGAACAGAGCTAAAATTGGCTAATCAAAATTGTATGTGTGTACCAGGCTTTACAGCTAATACTGTACATACTGAAAGTAGCAGGGATCAGCATACAATACAGCTGGTTTACAATCAATAAAGGCACAGAGTAACACCTTACACTGTACACACTGGAGGTAAATCAGCACACAGTGCAAGCACTAGAGAACAGCGTATACTGTACATACTGTAGGCAGCAGAATTCAGCACACTGCAGCTAGTGTGCCAAAAATATGACGATCACGTTGTGCGGCGTGCTTATCGCGCCGCACCAAAAAATGGGTGGGCCATGGACCAGAATATAGGTGTGGTAACGGGTGGAGACAAATTTACATGAACCTAGCAATGGTGGGACATCAGATTAGGACAGTGGTGGCGAACCTTTTGGAGGCCGAGTGCCCAAACTGCAACCCAAAAGTCACTTACCGGTATCTATCGCAAAGTGGCAACAGCAATTTAAACTAAATACTGTACAAACGTTTTAACTCATACATGAACATTATGGAAAATCCAAGTTGAAAATAAACTGTGAAGATAAACAATTTCATCCATCCTACTCCTGAAAAATGTATTCAATTTTTTAGAACCTCCCAGTTTTATTTTCTGTTTTAAAACGCTAAAACAGTAGGTTTAATGCTATTGTCTCATATGATAAGGATTCAGCTTTTCCCATAGTCTCGCAGTTAGCAATCATGTGACCCCCAACAAGACATATTCAGCAATCATGAGGCCCCCAACAAATCAGGAGGCCCCCAACAAGACAAATTCAGCAATCATGAGGCCTCCAACAAATCATGAGGCCCCCAACAAGACAAATTCAGCAATCATGAGGCCCCCAACAAGACAAATTCAGCAATCATGAGGCCCCCAACAAATCATGAGGCCCCCAACAAGACAAATTCAGCAATCATGAGGCCCCCAACAAATCATAAGGCTCCCAACAAGACACATTCAGCAGTCATGAGGCACATAAATAGACAGCATTTCACATAAATAGGCAGAATGCCCCCTTAATATGGTAGCCCCCCAAGTTAGGTAGTGAGTGACAGGGACCCCCAGGTTAGCTAGTGAGTGACAGGTGCCTCCAGTTAGGTAGTGAGTGACAGGGACCCCGACAGTGAGTGACAGGGAGCACCTTTAGGTAGTGAGTGAGTGCCAGGGAGCCCCTTTAGGCAGTGAGTGAGTGACAGGAAGCCCCTTTAGGCAGTGAGTGAGTGCCAGGGAGCCCCTTTAGGCAGTGAGTGAGTGACAGGAAGCCCCTTTAGGCAGTGAGTGAGTGACAGGGAGCCCCTTTAGGGAGTGAGTGAGTGACAGGGAGGCCCTTTAGGGAGTGAGTGAGTGACAGGGAGGCCCTTTAGGGAGTGAGTGCCAGGGAGCCCCTTTAGGAAGTGAGTGCCAGGGAGCCCCTTTAGTGAGTGAGTGCCAGGGGAGGACTGGGACCTTTTGGCCTGGGGGGACAACACAAACTAGAGGCCCATTTCACGGCATCCCCAGCCCAAAGCCATATCTTTCTTGTGTGCAAATCTTCAAATTGTGATGACTAACAGCCCCAGCCACACACACACACACACACACTATGTACCTGATGCTAACCCTATTTCTCCGCACAATCTACCTGTCTGTGTTTGATGCCTAACCTTAAAGGAGTTATCAGGCTTTTTGTTTTATGAAAATAAGTGCAACTTACCCAGGGCTCGTCCAGCCCCAAGCTCCCAGCATGTCCCTTGCCGCAGCTCTGCAGTCAGCTGTTCGCTGCCGCTGCCTCCCAGCCCCCGGCAATGACTTCGGTCCACGTGGCGGTGATTGACAGTGCTACTCGCACAGGCGCAGTACAGGCCGACATCCAGGTCGGACTGGTGCCATCGCCGGGGACTGGGAGGCAGCGACAGCGAATGGCTGACTGCAGAGCTGCGGCGAGGGACATGCTGGGAGCGTGGGGCTGGAGGAAGCCCTGGGTAAGTAGCACTTATTTCATTAAAAATGCCTGATAACTCCTTTAAACAACCCCCCCCCCCCCACACACACACACACACACACAAACCTACCTACCTGGTGATGCCTAACCCCACTCCTGCCCACCCACCATACAAACTACTTGTCTGACACCTACCCCCCCCCTTTAACTACCTGTTTGACAGTGCCTAACTGCCTGCCTCCCCCCCTCCCCTGCCGACAATCACACCACAAGAAGAAAAAACGTTCCCCCTCAGGCCAGGGTCAGAAAGGGGATGATTATCACACAAAAAAAAACCTCAGAGGGCACTGGCCTGGGCAGAGAATTGAATTTGACAGCAGTAGCAGGCAGGCAGCAAAGTGTGAGTAACTCAGTGACAAGAAGGGAGAAGAAGTACAGAAACAAAATTTATAAAAACCACCTTCTCCTCTGGCAACCTGGACCCGACCTCCTCTATCCTCCTGTCTCCTCAGTCCTACACCTCCTCCTCCTCCACAGCAGCAAGCAGCTATAGGTGCAGGGGTCGAGTCCTGCGTGAACGCGGGTGAACGGCGTCCACCCACTTTTTCTTCAAAGTGAACGCCGTTCACCCTGCCTTGTGTGGAGGGGGGCAGAGCAGGTAAGGCGAGCTATAGGGACAGTGGGGATGGGCGGACATCTCCCCCCCCCATCCCTCACCTTTGTGCTCCCCTTCCTGTCTCTCCCCTCCAGCGTTTTTAAGTGTCGGGCCGGCGGCGAAAGTGGGTGGAGACTTCCTGTGTTCCAGTCGCATGGGACGCTCCGCTCTGTGTGCGGCTAGTCTGGTCTTCTAGCCGCACACAGAGCGGAGCGTCCCATGCGACTGGAACGAGGTAAGTCTCCGCCCACTTTCGCCGCCGGGTCGACACTTAAAAACGCCGGAGGGGAGAGGCAGGAAGGGAAGCACAAAGGTGAGGGATGGGGGGGGGGGGGGGAGATGTCCGCCCATCCCCGCTGTCCCTATAGCTCGCCTTCCCTGCTCTGCTCCCTCCGGGTGGGGGGCCTCAGGGCACACCTGGCTACCTGGGCACATATACACCTGCCTACATATACTGGGGACATATACACCTGCCTACATATACTGGGGACATATACCCCTGCCTACATATACTGGGGACATATACCCCTGCCTACATATACTGGGACATATACACCTGCCTACATATACTGGGGACATATACACCTGCCTACATATACTGGGGACATATACACCTGCCTACATATACTGGGGACATATACACCTGCCTACATATACTGGGGACATATACACCTGCCTACATATACTGGGGACATATACACCTGCCTACATATACTGGGGACATATACCCCTGCCTACATATACTGGGGACATATACCCCTGCCTACATATACTGGGACATATACACCTGCCTACATATACTGGGGACATATACACCTGCCTACATATACTGGGGACATATACACCTGCCTACATATACTGGGGACATATACACCTGCCTACATATACTGGGGACATATACCCCTGCCTACATATACTGGGGACATATACCCCTGCCTACATATACTGGGACATATACACCTGCCTACATATACTGGGGACATATACACCTGCCTACATATACTGGGGACATATACACCTGCCTACATATACTGGGGACATATACACCTGCCTACATATACTGGGGACATATACACCTGCCTACATATACTGGGGACATATACACCTGCCTACATATACTGGGCATATATACCCCTGCCTACATATACTGGGGACATATACCCCTGCCTACATATACTGGGGACATATACCCCTGCCTACATATACTGGGGACATATACCCCTGCCTACATATACTGGGGACATATACCCCTGCCTACATATACTGGGGACATATACCCCTGCCTACATATCCTGGGGACATATACCCCTGCCTACATATACTGGGGACATATCGCACTGGCTACATATACTGGGCACATATACCCCTGGCTACATATACTAGGCAACTATACCTCTGGCTACATATACTGGGGACTACTATACTCATGGCTACTTATACTGGGGACACCTATAGACCTGGCTACCTTGGGGTACCTATTTTGGGGGAACTGCTGTCAGATTATCTGCATTTTTGTGGAATCGCTGTTATGTATTTTGGGGAACAGCTGCCAGATTATGTGTATGTTAGGGGAACGGCTTCTGCCAGATTACGTGTATTTTGGGGAACTGCTGCCAGATTGTGTATGTTTGGGGGACCACTACTGCCAGATTATGTCTTTTGGGTGTTACGTGTATTTTGGGTGATCCTCTGTCAGGTTTCGCGTATTTTGGGGAACTGCTTCCAAATTATGTGTATGTTGGTGGAAATGCTGCTGCCACATTGTCTATTTTGGGGGAACCACTTCCATATTATCTGTATTTTGGAGGAACTTCTACCAGATTATGTGTCTTTTTGGTGAAATGCTGTCAGATTACATCAATTTTTGGGGGATACACTACGGCAGAGCTTAAACTTCCTTGGCAGACCTTTTACATCACTGCTAAGGTCATTTATATTTGGCCCCACCCATGCCCACGGTGTGCTTGACCACGCCCATTTTTTGGTTCTCCAGGTGAGTCCACTCACTTCTTTTCCCAGGACTAGACCCCTGTATAGGTGGCATCTCCGACTCCCAGCCCCCAGAGTGTCCGACTCCTCCAGCCAGGACAGCCAGCCACTCGTAGCCGCAGCTCCAGGCCCCCAGCCCCCCCAGCACAGAAAGCTGAAGAGTGAGCTGAAGAGTGAGACAGCTCACTCCGATGACACCGCAGGCACAGCAGCATGTTGCGGGCGGCAATGTCTGCAGGCGGAGGGTGGAGTCAAGCAGGGTCAACCCACCAGGCCGGAGAGGATCTAAGCTATTTGTGTCCTTGTGCCGCTCACATCCACCGCAGGCGCAGCAATGCACAAGGGCACACCACAGCCTCAGCCCCTTCTCTGATTGGATACTTCAACTTGCCGGGAAATATCACGCGAGGTTGCGATCCCCACCGCGAACCTGTCACCTGTGGTATGTCTGCGGCAGCTGCGTATAGCAGCGGCCGGCCCTAATTACTTAAGATTCGGGCGGCCCGGGGGGCAATTGCCCCCCGTCCCCCTGGGCCAGTCCTCCCCTGGTGAGTGCGTGCCAGGGAGCCCCTTTAGGGAGTGAGTGAGTGACAGGGAGGCCCTTTAGGGAGTGAGTGCGTGCCAGGGAGCCCCTTTTATGGAGTGATTGAGTGACAGGGAGGCCCTTTAGGGAGTGAGTGAGTGCCAGGGAGCCCCTTTAGGAAGTGAGTGAGTGCCAGGGAGCCCCTTTAGGAAGTGAGTGCCAGAGAGCCCCTTTAGGCAGTGAGTGAGTGACAGGGAGCCCCTTTAGGCAGTGAGTGAGTGCCAGGGAGCCCCTTTAGGAAGTGAGTGAGTGACAGGGAGCCCCTTTAGGGAGTGAGTGACAGGGAGCCCCTTTAGGGAGTGAGTGACAGGGAGCCCCTTTAGGCAGTGAGTGAGTGACAGGGAGCCCCTTTAGGGAGTGAGTGAGTGACAGGGAGCCCCTTTAGGCAGTGAGTGAGTGACAGGGAGCCCCTTTAGGGAGTGAGTGCGTGCCAGGGAGCCCCTTTAGGGAGTGAGTGCGTGCCAGGGAGCCCCTTTAGGGAGTGAGTGAGTGAGTGAGTGACAGGGAGGCCCCCCCTCTAGCCGCCGCCGCTCCCCCCCTACCTCTCAGTAGACCTCAGGATCAGCGGCGACCCGACCAGATGTACGAGCGGGCGCTGGACGCACCCGCTCGATATGCGGAAGTGATGTCACTTCCGCATATCAGTGCGGGCGCTGGGTCCTAGCGCCCGCACGATTGGTCGCCGGCTCGCCGCCTGATCCTGAGGTCTGAGACTGTCAGTGACGCGGCGGCTGGAGGGAGCCGCTGAGTCTTGACAGAGGGGGCGGCCGGGCGGAGATCCGTGGCACCCCAGGAAAGATTGGGGGCACGTGCCCCCCTAAAACAGGGCTAGCGACGCCCCTGGGTGTAGATATACCTGATTAGAAAGCATAGAAGAATCACATACGCTGGAGACCAGGTTTTCCAGTAAAGTCTAATACTGACGTCACCATCCCTAGATAAACCTTCAAACTCAGCTAATCTCACTCAATTTTATTTTATTGTATTGTTTAGCTTAGCATAATGGCCAATTCTCAAGGTATGGAGAAGCCTAAGGGAAATTTGAAATTTAAGTTTAGAACTTAAAAGCATGTTCCTAAGTCTGCTGCAAACCACTCTGGTGAAAGTGTCTCCCAAAAATGAATTGGGGGAAACACCTAAAATGTTTGTCCAGAGGTGTCTAGGTTCATTTTATACAGACCCATGGGTGGATAATATGTCAAATTGGACTGAGGGAATAAGATGTAGTGATCCATTTCCAAGAGAGTAGTGGATGATTGGTGTCAGGACACTTTCTGGGGAAAAGACACAGGAAACAAAAAACACGAGAGCCCAATAGCGTAATATGTTTAGTCAAAATTGTCAATGTAGAAGATAAGAATCTACTCACAAGAGTGGGTTGCAGGGGGGCAACCGACCACAGGAAGCAGGTGGAGACAATTAACCCGACTCCACTCGGGGAGGTCACTAAGGACCTGGATGCGGTCGCTCTCCTTGGAAAAAAGAAGGGAGGCAGATGTCCACCGTGGTGTAAACCACATATGTTCTGCCTCACACGGGTATCGTATGGGGGTTAGGGATGCACTGGCCTGGCACTGCTATTGGCCTGACGAAGCAGGTTCAGACCCGTGAAACGCGTTGCCTGTGCTACCAATAAAATCTTTTGTCCCCACAAAGATTTGTCGTCCTTGAGGTAAGCAACCTCAAACCTTTCTCGGTTTTAAACTGCTTTTAAACGCTTTTATATACCACCAGGGCGCCTCTTTAAACCATTTAGTATTTCCAAGAGAGGGATCTTTTTCAGAATTTCATGTTACCATGATAAAGGGGTTGTGTCTAAATGACATCAGTGCTTTTCCATGGTATCAGGGAGATCCACACTGGGATAAAACTAATATGAAAACCTGTGGGCAGGCATGGTTATCATTGCAAACTTTCTGGACTGATCTTAGCTGTGTAAATGAAGAGCAGCAGATCAAAGCCCCCATTGTATCCCCAACTTCTGCTCCGCCTCCTTATGTGCCATTATACCCTGTCTTAACTAAATTAACAACAGAGTCAGATGATGAGATATGCACACAATTAACTGCCCCACAAATTTCTGGTTCTACAGAGCCTGAAATACAGGATTTCTCTGAATGTGCTAATCAATCTATTGTCCAGTCTGCACAGCCTAGTAGAACAATGTATCCTCCTGCAGCAAAGACAAACACTTCCCCCATAGCAGCTGAAGCATTTCCATTTGTCATAATGGGGAATCAAATGGTAATGAAGCCTTTACCATCTACTGTTTTAAATGATATTATAAAGAATTCCCCTGATCCCAGGAAAACTCCTGCTGCCACTGTATCTTATTTGAAAAGAATGTGTAAAGGGCAACAATTTACTGTAGAGGATTATAGATTAATTCTTGAAGGGGTTACAGGATACCAGGATTCAGCAGAAGGTGGTTTTGACTTTGCAAAATATGACACTCTTGAAATACCCAGTGCAGATATCACGCCTGCCAATTATCCCTTAAGGACTTCTGTCCAGATAGAAAACATGTGGACACAAGTGTTGGCACAATTTAAGGAAATGCATGGTGATAGAAAAGACATTGGGATAGCCACAGCGTGCAAACAAAAAACTGGAGAAAGTGTGTCAGATTTTGCAAAAAGATTTAGACAGACCTGGATAGAGGAGGCAGGTTTAGCAACTGCAGATGATATAGGATTAGTGTACACACAGACATTTGTTGCAAATTTACTGCCTGAAGTTGCTAAAACTTATAAAATGATTGTTGATAACTGGCCAACATTAACCCCAACACAAACAATGAAGCAGGCTATAGCTAAAGACTCGGCAGGATGCTTTGAGGTCCATAAGCAGACCACCAAGTCTTCAGCTCAGAGTATTCATTACTCCCAGCCCCACCCCTGCCATGGCAATAGGGGGAGATATATTATTATTATTATTTATTTATTGTATTTATAAAGCGCCAACATATTACGCAGCGCTGAACATTAATTTAGGTTACAGACAATATTTAGGGGTGACATACAGCAATATGACAATACAGGAATACAAGAAAACCAGATCACACAGCACAGTATTAGTACAAGGTAATGCTTAGTCAGTCACTGGATGAAGCATGGAGATTAGGCAAGTTAGGTTCACTCAAATGCATGGCATGGGTTCACAGTAATGGAGGTGCCAGATCAGGTAGGACACAAAAGGAGCAGGACCCTGCCCAAAGGCTTACAATCTAGAGGGAGAGGTAAGGACACGAATGGTAGGGGACCAGAGTTCAGCTGTAGGTTTAGAGCACTTGTGAGGGGCAGTAGGCCAGAGTGAAAAGGTGAGTTATACAGATAAGCGCAGCTTTCAGCAGCATGCATGACCCAGACAAAACCCACGTGTCTGCTTCAGGTGTAAGCAACCAGGGCACTTCGTTAGAGATTGCCCCTGCCCGCCCCCAGACCAGGCCCAACCAATGCCTACACAGACCCAGCAGGCACAGATAAAATATCCCATCCAGTGGGGAATGAATACAGCTAACCCACAATGAAGGTGCCCAAACTTCGTCGCCATGTATGATTTAACCTACACTGCAGAAGAGAAGCCCATGGTCAAACGTATTTTAACAGATGATAGACAACCACCTAGGTATAGGGAAGAATATTTCTTAATTGATAGTGGAGCGACAGTCTCAGTCATCAGGCAGTGGACAGGTAAAGAAACTTATCCTGGCGAACCTTCTGTGGGAATAAACGGAGTATTAACCCCCACCAGACGTACCCCCTCCATACAGGTGTATAATCAGTGGAAGGAATTTTTAACAGATCATTCTTTTGCCATATTGCCGACTTGTCCCTCAAATTTACTGGGAAGGGATTTAATGATAGCTTTAGGCATCTCTCTCCTGCCAAACGGGGGAGGGGGATTCTCTATTGACTGTGTACATACTCTAACTTGTGAGCAAGCACTTGTTTCCAGTTCTCTTGAAGAAATCCCTCAAGAGACATGGGCACAAGATTCATTTGATGTTGGTTTTCTCCCCTGCACACCGTACAAGGCAACTGTTAAGCCACATACGCCTGTGTACTTAAAACAATATCCCATCCAGAAAGCAAAGGAAGAAGCTCTAGCGCCAATGATTGAGGCATTTTTCAAACAGAACGTGCTAAAGTTCACCACCTCTCCATACAACACGCCATTGAACCCAGTATCGAAACCAGATGGCTCGTACAGATTCACGCAAGATCTCAGAGCAATAAACGAGATAATTCTCCCAATCACACCTGTGACGCCCGACATAACCACACTTATAAATCAGATCCCAGCCACAACACAATGTTTCAGTGTGGTCGATCTTTCCAATGCCTACTTCAGTGTACCATGGGATGAGAAGACGCAGCCACTGATGGCATTCGTCTTCAAAGGCCGTCAAATGGCCTGGTGCAGATTGCCGCAAGGGCTAATTGACGCACCTGCAGTTTACTCCACCGCTCTCCAGCAAGTCCTGGTAAACTGGCATCCGCAGCATGGTTCCACATTGTTATCTTTTGTAGATGATTTGTTAATATGCAGTCCATCTGAACAAGCGTGTCACAAGGACACACTGTCATTGTTGTGTTTTCTGGGAGCAGAGGGTCAAAAGGTCTCTAAGAAAAAAATTCAGTTCTGTCAGAAAAGTGTTACCTTCCTTGGCATGATTCTCACACCTGGCTCTCGGTTGCTAGCCCCCAACCGCATCCACACAATAATCAGTCTGCCTCGCCCACAGACAAAGCCAGAGTTGATGAGCTTCCTAGGCATGGTAAACTTTTGCAGGTTATGGATCCCAGACTGCTCACACTGGGACTCCTTCCTCAGACCTCTCACAGCCCTCAATGCTCCCCAAAATATTGTTTGGTCTTCTGAAATGATTGATGCTTTTGAAATGTTAAAGATTTCTCTTGTGTCAGCCCCTGCGTTGGGCATTCCACAATACAATGTACCATTTCATCTGTATGCATGTGAAAATTGTAAAACCATAGCTGCGGTGTTAGCCCAGGACCACGGAAGACGGTTGAGGCCTGTTGCCTATGTATCCAAATTACTCCCAGTCACTGTGCAGAGCATGCCACCATGTCTCAGAACTCTGGCAGCATGTGCAATGGCTGTGGAATTGACAAGCCCAATCACACTGGGACATGAGACAACACTTTACACGTCACACTCTGTCCTTCACCTCCTAAAAAAATCTGTCCACACAACACATGATTGCCCAAAGGTTGGTGGGATATGATGTTATCCTTACCACCAGTCCAGAGCTCAAGGTTCACTACTGTGCACCAACAACTGCACCAATGTTGTTCTTGAACTCTCTCCTATGATTCAAGGGGCTACAAGATGAGATATCAGAACAACATAAATGTGCAGAACGAATTCTCATTGCCACAAGCCCCCGCCCCACCCTACAAAGCGTACCCTTTCCTGATGCAGAGGATGTTTTTGTAGATGGCTCCTGCACACGACCAGATGATCACACATTTCATGCTGGTTATGTAGTTGTACAATTGCCTGATACAGTTCCTGTATCATCAGCACAAGCTGCTGAGTTAATCGCACTCACCAGAGTGTGAGGAAACGCGGAAAAGCCGCCGCTAAGACTCAGAGGGAGGCGGCTGACTCCGCGTTCAACAGGGCAGCTGGCGCGCAGGCGGAGCGCGGAGAAACCGCCGCATGCTCTAACAACAGGGCGGCGGATTCCGCGCCCAAGGCGGCAAGTTGCACGCATAGCCCTGCTCCTTTCAGCAATGCGGAATACGGAGAAAACGCCGCACGCACGGACAGCGGTGCGGCGGTTTCCGCATCTAATACAGCAGAAACATTACAACACATGACTGGTGTGGCTGGGACTGATAGTCCACATTGGTTTAGGAGGACGCGCGCGCAGAGAGGCAGGGCCTTTATGGCAGTCAGAAGAGGGTCAGCTGACCAAGCTGGTCAGCTGACAAATTCAGCAACCTTCATTGGTCCAGCACTTAGGGGAGGCGCTGGAGAGCGCTAGAGTATATATACTGGGTGCTGGTCATTTCTCTGGTGTCTGGCGTTGTGATCACTACGTGGTAGCACTCAGACCTTGTCAGTATCTGTGTTATTAGACAGTTTTGTAGGTGTTGATGATCACGGAGCTCACACCTTAGCCTAGGAATTCTGTTATTATCTGTATTCTTATCTAGACTAGTTTCCAAGGTGTTGATGGCCAAGGAACTCACACCTTAGTCTAGGAATCCGTTATCATCTGTATTATTGTATTATCTAGCTCAGTCCCTGGAGTGTGAGAATCTTGGAGCTCACACTCAAGTCTAGGCATTGTTGATTATCTGTTATGACCTTCTGCTTTCCTGACCATTCTTCTGATCTCTGATTCTGTACCTTTGTCTTTCTGATACCTTGTTGCCAAACTCTGCTAGTCCCAGGACTCTGCATCTGTCTCCTGTCCCTGTACTGTATTTGTCCGTGTGTTTACGACCTGCCCTGTCCGACCTCGAGAGCTATCTCTCCTGTTAAGAGATAGTTCACAGATCTGTTAGTGACACTGCCCCTTGGTGTCACTCACGTCCTGTCCTTCCCACTCTCTCAGCCTGGCTCCGCCCCTTGGGGAGCATCAGACCTGTGGAAGGAATCTGAGTCAGAGCAGTATCTCTTACTGTGTAGCACCTATCTCACAGGTGCTTTCCTCAAAGTATTACTGTTGCACCAAACACTCATCTCTCAGGTGTCCAGAGGTTAGAAGATATATCTGATTATCGGTGATACTGCAGATCATCAATAATCGGGTATATATCTGTATTCTCGGTGATACTGCAGATCACCGGTAATCAGACCCTCTCTGTGTTACACCGATCGTTACACAGAGCTTGTGAAATCATGGCTAACAAGCGAGTAAATGTGTACACAGACTCTAGATTCACATTTTCAGTGTGTCACGACTTTGGGGTAATATGGCAGCATAGAGGGTTCACGACAGCGGCAGGTAAACCAATTGCGCATGCACAGCTCATTACAAATCTCCTTGCAGCGATTCCACTCCCAGAAGCCATTGCAGTCATTAAGTGCCAGGCGCACACAACCTCAATGACACTAGTTGCCCAGGGAAACAGGTTAGCAGACAAGCATGCAAAAGCAGCTTCTCGTGTCACACTTAATCATGCAACTGAGGTTCTCCTAAATGACCCGCTGG
Organism: Hyperolius riggenbachi; assembly: GCF_040937935.1. NCBI lineage: Eukaryota > Metazoa > Chordata > Amphibia > Anura > Hyperoliidae > Hyperolius > Hyperolius riggenbachi. Next base: position 162,836,242 of record NC_090650.1, read on the forward strand.
TACCACTCACACCTGAAAATAACGTCATGCTGTCCCAACTCCAAGCATTTGCAACGCCAGCAGACATTACTTATTGGGAGTCCCAAGGGTTGACCAAAGACGCTAACGGTCTATGGTCAAAAGGAGGAGTGGTAGGAATTCCTCAAGTAGCAGCCCCCGTTCTTATACTACAAATACATGGTTTAGGCCACAAGGGACTCAAGCAAACAATGGAGGAGGTAAGTAAAAGGTTTTGTGCAGAGAATTTAACCACTTCCCGACCGCCTAACGCACAGAGGCGGCCGGGAAGTGGAGCCCTTAAGGACCGGCTCACCCACAGAGGCGGCGGTCCATTTAAGGGCATGGGCGGAGCGATCACGTCATCCGTGACGCGATCCTCCGCCGGCGCCTGTCACCGCTCGCCGCAACATCCCGCCGGCTATACGGAAGCGCCGGCGGGATGTTAACCCCGCGATCGCCGCATACAAAGTGTATAATACACTTTGTAATGTTTACAAAGTGTATTATACAGGCTGCCTCCTGCCCTGGTGGTCCCAGTGTCCGAGGGACCACCAGGGCAGGCTGCAGCCACCCTAGTCTGCACCCAAGCACACTGATTTATCCCCCCCCTGCCCCAGATCGCCCACAGCACCCATCAGACCCCCCCCCTGCCCACCCCCCAGACCCCTGTTTGCACCCAATCACCCCCCTAATCACCCATCAATCACTCCCTGTCACTATCTGTCAACGCTATTTTTTTTTTATCCCCCCCCCTGCTCCCTGCCCCCTTATGATCACCCCCCACCCCTCAGATTCTCCCCAGACCCCCCCCCAGACCACCCCCCCCTGTTTACTGTATGCATCTATCCCCCTGATCACCTGTCAATCACCTGTCAATCACCTGTCAATCACCCGTCAATCACCCATCAATCACCCGTCAATCACCCCCTGTCACTGCCACCCATCAATCAGCCCCTAACCTGCCCCTTGCGGGCAATCTGATCACCCCCCCACACCAATAGATCGCCCACAGATCCGACATCAGATCACCTCCCAAATCCATTGTTTACATCTATTCTCTCCTCTAAACACCCACTAATTACCCATCAATCACCCATCAATCACCCCCTATCACCACCTGTCACTTTTACCTATCAGATCAGACCCTAATCTGCCCCTTGCGGGCACCCAATCACCCGCCCACACGCTCAGATTGCCCTCTGACCCCCCCTTATCAATTCACCAGTGCATTAATTACATCTGTTCTTCCCTGTAATAACCCACTGATCACCTGTCAATCACCTGCCAATCACCTATCACCCATCAATCACCCCCTGTCACCACCTGTCACTGCCACCCATCAATCAGCCCCTAACCTGCCCCTTGCGGGCAATCTGATCACCCACCCACACCATTAGATCGCCCGCAAACCCGCCGTCAGATTACCTCCCAAATGTATCGTTTACATCTGTTATCTTCTCTAAACATCCACTAATTACCCATCAATCACCCCCTATCACCACCTGTCACTGTTACCTATCAGATCAGACCCTAATCTGCCCCTTGCGGGCACCCAATCACCCGCCCACACGCTCAGATTGCCCTCAGACACCCCCCCCTTATCAATTCGCCAGTGCATTAATTACATCTGTCCTTCCCTGTAATAACCCACTGATCACCTGTCAATCACCTGCCAATCACCTATCACCCATCAATCACCCCGTCACTGCCACCCAACAATCAGCCCCTAACCTGCCCCTTGCGGGAAATCTGATCACCCACCCACACCAATAGATCGCCCGCAGATCCGACATCAGATCACCACCCAAGCGCAGTGTTTCCATCTATTCTCTCCTCTAAACACCCACTAATTACCCATCAATCACCCATCAATCACTCCCTATCACCACCTGTCACTGTTACCTATCAGATCAGACCCTAATCTGCCCCTTGCGGGCACCCAATCGCCCGCCTACACGCTCAGATTGCCCTCAGACCCCCCCTTATCAATTCGCCAGTGCAATATTTACATCTGTTCTCCCCTGTAATAACCCACTGATTACCTGTCAATCACCTATCAATCACCCATCAATCACCCCCTGTCACTGCCACCCATCAATCACCCCCTGTCACTGCCACCCATAAATCACCCGCTGTCACTGCCACCCATCAATCAGCCCCTAACCTGCCCCTTGCGGGCAAACTGATCACCCACCCACACCAATAGATCGCCCGCAGATCCGACATCAGATCACCACCCAAGCGCAGTGTTTCCATCTATTCTCTACCCTAAACACCCACTAATTACCCATCAATCACCCCCTGTCACTGCTACCTATCAGATTAGACCCCTATCTGCCCCTAGGGCACTCAATCACCCGCCCACGCCCTCAGAATGCCCTCAGACCCCAGCCCTGATCACCTCGCCAGTGCATTGCTTGCATCTATTCCCCCCTCTAATCACACCTTGAGACACCCATCAATCACCTCCTGTCACCCCCTAGCACACCTACCCATCAGATCAGGCCCCAATTTGCCCCGTGTGGGCTCCTGATCACTCGGCCAAACCCTAAGACCCCTTTCCGATCACCTCCCCAGTGCATGGATTGCATCTATTTTCCCCTCTAACCACCCCCTGAGACACCCATCAATCACCTCCTGTCACCCCCCTAGCACTCCTATCCATCAGATCAGGCCCAATACAACCTGTCATCTAAAAGGCCACCCTGCTTATGACCGGTTCCACAAAATTCGCCCCCTCATAGACCACCTGTCATCAAAATTTGCAGATGCTTATACCCCTGAACAGTCATTTTGAGACATTTGGTTTCCAGACTACTCACGGTTTTGGGCCTGTAAAATGCCAGGGCGGTATAGGAACCCCACAAGTGACCCCATTTTAGAAAAAAAAGACACCCCAAGGTATTATGTTAGGTGTATGACGAGTTCATAGAAGATTTTATTTTTTGTCAAAAGTTAGCGGAAATTAATTTTTATTGGTTTTTTTTCACAAAGTGTCATTTTTCACTAACTTGTGACAAAAAATAAAATCTTCTATGAACTCGCCATACACCTAACGGAATACCTTGGTGTGTCTTCTTTCTAAAATGGGGTCACTTGTGGGGTTCCTATACTGCCCTGGCATTTTAGGGGCCCTAAACCGCGAGGAGTAGTCTAGAAAACAAATGCTTCAAAATGACCTGTGAATAGGACGTTGGGCCCCTTAGCGCACCTAGGCTGCAAAAAAGTGTCACACATGTGGTACCGCCGTACTCAGGAAAAGTAGTATAATGTGTTTTGGGGTGTATTTTTACACATACCCATGCTGGGTGGGAGAAATTTCTATGTAAATGGACAATTGTGTGTAAAAAAATCAAACAATTGTCATTGGACAATTGTAAATGGACAATTGTGTGTAAAAAAAATTAACAAATTGTCATTTACAGAGATATTTCTCCCACCCAGCATGGGTATGTGTAAAAATACACCCCAAAACACATTATACTACTTCTCCTGAGTACGGCAATACCACATGTGTGGCACTTTTTTGCAGCCTAACTGCGCTAAGGGGTCCAAAGTCCAATGAGCACCTTTAGGCTTTACAGGGGTGCTTACAATTTAGCACCCCCCAAAATGTCAGGACAGTAAACACACCCCACAAATGATCCCATTTTGGAAAGTAGACCCTTTAAGGTATTCAGAGAGGGGCATGGTGAGTCCGTGGCAGATTTCATTTTTTTTTGTCGCAAGTTAGAAGAAATGGAAACTTTTTTTTTTTCCTCACAAAGTGTCATTTTCCGCTTACTTGTGACAAAAAATAATATCTTCTATGAACTCACTATGCCTCTCAGTGAATACTTTGGGATGTCTTCTTTCCAAAATGGGGTCATTTGGGGGGTATTTATACTATCCTGGAATTCTAGCCCCTCATGAAACATGACAGGGGGTCAGAAAAGTCAGAGATGCTTGAAAATGGGAAAATTCACTTTTTGCACCATAGTTTGTAAACGCTATAACTTTTACCCAAACCAATAAATATACACTGAATGGGTTTTTTTTTATCAAAAACATGTTTGTCCACATTTTTCGCGCTGCATGTATACAGAAATTTTACTTTATTTGAAAACTGTCAGCACAGAAAGTTAAAAAAATCATTTTTTTGCCAAAATTCATGTCTTTTTTGATGAATATAATAAAAAGTAAAAATCGCAGGAGCAATCAAATAGCACCAAAAGAAAGCTTTATTAGTGACAAGAAAAGGAGCCAAAATTAATTTAGGTGGTAGGTTGTATGAGCGAGCAATAAACCGTGAAAGCTGCAGTGGTCTGAATGGAAAAAAAGTGGCCGGTCCTTAAGGGGTAGAAAGCCCTAGGTCCTCAAGTGGTTAAAACAAGTCACAGAAAGTATGATTTCAAGATGTCTCACTTGTGCTAGAAACAATGTCCAAGGTAAAAAAGTAGGCCACCATGAACACTTACTGCCCCCACAAGGGCCATTTCAGGAATTACAAATCGATTTTACACACATGCGAAAGGCAACAAACGGGTGTAAAATTATTTTGGTAATTGTTGACAGATTCAGCAGATGGCCAGAGGCTTTTGTGGTAAGGAAAGAGGATGCAAAAACTGTAGCAAAGATTTTGTGCAAAGAAATTATTCCCAGGTGGTGTTGCCCGGTCAGAATCAGCTCTGACAATGGAACCCCATTCACGGCAATGGTAACACAGTCCATAGCTGAACAGTTGACTATAGATTGGAAGTTCCACATACCATATCACCCCCAGAGTGCAGGTGTTGTTGAAAGAATGAATCGCACACTAAAGGACAAACTGAGGAAGGCAACTGAGGGTACCTACCATAAGTGGGACCAGTACTTACCTGCGATTCTTGCTGAAGTCAGAATGACTCCAGACCCAAGAACCAGGTTATCTCCTTTCGAAATTTTGATGGGGAGACCCTTCCCAACCCCATGGACAGTGAGTCCATTAATTCTGATACCTGGAGACTTGCAGCAGATACAAGAGGAATATGTGGCAAAATTGATAGAAAAATTAAATAGTGATTATGGTGATATTTCGCTCTCGTTTCCTTTGCCAACAGGTGCACCGACCCACCCATTCAAACCTGGAGACAGAGTCCTGGTGAAGGCCCTCCATAAGTTGAAGTCACTGGACCCATCCTACGGACCCCCGCGACAGTCCAGGCAGTGACCAGAACTGCGGTATTGACAGACGACTCCCCTGTTTGGATCCACGCATCGCGATTGAAGGAAGCCCCACCTCTGGGTCCCACGCGCGCGGACCAGAGCGAGTGACCGGTATCAGATGAGTTCCAGTTGGATCCAGACAGAAGCATCAGTACAATGCCAATGTACACCTCTACTCCTGGAAGAGTTCCCATTCAAGCAGTGCTGTTCTCAGAGTCTGGGTGATCCTGCCCTTTTACAAAAGGTTGGGATCAAAGGTTGGGTTGAAAGGTTTTATTAATGTGCTACTTAAATCACCCCGATATTAAAATATATACAGCACATCAAAATGTCTTAAAATGACATCATTGTTCCAACTAGTCAGCAGCACATTCCTGCATATGGTGCTTTACAGATACATTAAAATTAACACTTTAGAAGAAGATAGATTTGTTCAAAGCATCTTTGAGACACAGGATACAAACCCGGATTTGCATACCCACTGGGTATATTACCATACCAGCCAATGTGACAGAGATCTGAAGACTCAGACCTTTTCATACATTGTTGTTAAGAACCTGGTCTATTGAAAATTAACACATGTAACAAATTTTACCTCTGCCAGTGTTTACAGAAAAACAAACCCTATTGTCTTTGCTGTCTGTAGTATTGTCTAAAATAATTCACATGGTCACTCCAGTTTAATCTGGTTTTCCCCCATCATCAGTGTGTATATAAGATTGACTTGTAAATAAAGATTTCAGATGCATTTTCACCAACTTAAGTGTCGTGATCATTGCATCTCCCAGCTGGAGAGAGACTACTCACTAAAATCAGGGAGCTGAACCCATAGGTCTGACTGCTGCTAAAGTGAACTTGCAGCCACCTCAGAAGGAATCGAGCTAACAAACCCTTTCCTAAATAAATGTCTAAAAGGTTTTTCCTCCATGCGCAGATCATGTCTTCTAGTAAACCTTTGAGAAGGCCTAGGGACAAAAACCTCATCCGCCAAGCTTTTATATTGCCCTCTGATGTATTTATACATGTTAATTAGATCCCCTCTAAGGAGTCTATTCTCAAGACTATTGGTGGCCATACACTCGTTAGATTAGCAGCAGATAGATCATCAGATAGATTTCTGATCTATCTGATGTGTTTAGGAACATTTTTTACTAGGAACAGATTTCCAATAGATTTCAGTTTGAAATCTATTGAAAATCGATCTGATGGCATTTTTTTGCCATCAGATTTCCATTAGGGCCAATGCAAAATGATAAGCAATCTCAACAGATCGACCTAGATTTTCCAGCCTGCCAGATCGATTGAAATCGATCGAAATCGGCCGCAATTCGGTTGATTGGTCAATCGATTTGCAATCGACCGGCCCAAAATCGGCTGAGTGTATGGGCCCCTTACATAAACCCATTTTATCTCACCTTTGGTAAGTGAAACCTTCCATCCCACATATCAATTTTGTTGCTCGTCTCTACACCTGCACTAAAACTGCAATATCTTTCCTGTAATGTGGTGCCCAGAACTGAATTCCATATACCAGATGTGACCTTACTAGAGAGTTAAACAGGGGCAATATTATGCTAGCATCTCGAGTTTCTATTTCCCTTGTAATGCATCCCAAAATGTTATTAGCTTTATCTGCAGCGGCTTGGCATTGAATACAATTATTTAATTTGTTGTCGATAAGTACTCCTAAGTCCTTCTTCAAGTTTGATGTCCCCAACTGTATCCCATTTATTTTGTATGGTGCTAGACCATTGGTACCACCAAAATGCATGACTTTACATTTTTCAACATTGAATTTCATCTGCCATTTATGTGCCCATATAGCCATCCTATCCAGATCCTGTTGCAATGTCACTATCTTCCTGAGAGTTGAGGATTCTGCAGTTTTGTATCATCACCTTTCATCAAAGCAACATTGCTTTCTACTACATCTACCAGGTCTTAATAAATAAATTGAAGAGCACTGGGCCCAGTACAGACCCTTGTGGGACCCCACTGCTAACAGTCAACCATTTTGAGTATGATCCATTGACCACAACTCTTTGTTTTCTGTCCATTAGCCAGTTCCCTATCCATGCACACAGACTCTTCCCCAGTCCTTGCATCCTCAACTTTTGCACCAGACTTTTGTGAGGAACAGTGTCAAAGGCCTTTGCAAAGTCCAAGTATATCACATCACTCTAGTAACCCAGTACAACACCACGATATATGAAACACTTGACAGTATTGCCCCATGGCGCACCAAATCAGCAACCAAAAAGCAGAAAGCTAATTGGTTTGACAAAAACATCATGGATCTAAAAAAGAAAGGGCGCAGACTAGAAAGACAGTGGCGTAAATCAGGGACTGAGGAGCACAAATCTAGCCTAGTTCAACACCTCAGACAATACCAACAAGCAATAACCAAGAAAAAATCAGACTTTATCTCGCACAAAATATCTACAGCCAACAACAGAGCTGCTCAACTCTTCCACACAGTGGAATCACTCTGCAATCCTTCCTGCCTAAAAGCCCCAACCACATACTCCAGGGAAAGGTGTGAAGAATTCTCTGCCTTCTTCACAAACAAGGTGTCTACCATCCGTGCCAGCATTACACCAACTACATCAATTGACCACTGGACGTTGCATATGCCTACTACCGTACCACCATGGCAAGTCTTTGACACTCTGAGTGTAGAAGATTTTGGAATTCTCATTCAAAGTCTCCGCCCCACTACCTGCGACCTGGATCCTGGCCCAACTGGATCCTTAATGCAGTGCCCAGAGCTGATCAGGCCAGCACTTCACAAAATCACTCAGTGCTCCTTGCAAAGTGGTTATTTCCCAGAAGAACTAAAGAAAGCAATCATAAAACCCCTCCTGAAGAAACCATCACTAGATCCTGATTCTGTAACCAACTACAGACCTGTGGCGAACTTACCATTCCTATCAAAAGTTATCGAGAAAGCAGTCGCCAACCAGCTAGAAGCCAGGCTTACAGATAACAACATCTTTGATACTTTTCAGTCAGGATTCAGGAAAAGGCACAGCACTGAAACAGCATTAGTCCGAGTAATGAATGATCTACTTACTGCAAGGGACAAGGGTGATTGCTCAATTCTGATTCTTCTTGACTTGTCAGCAGCATTTGATACTGTGGATCATGAAATTCTTATCCAGCGACTGAAGAATTACTGTGGCCTAAGGGGTACTGTTCTTAGATAGTTTCAGACCTTCCTATCTGGCAGGACACAGAAAGTATGTCTGGGCACACACTACTCTAATCCAGTGCCACTTGCCTATGGAGTTCCGCAGGGTTCTGTACTATCACCATTACTCTTTGCAGCCTATATGCTCCCACTGGGCAAAATAATCCAGAACTATGGCCTAGGATACCATTGTTATGCAGATGACACACAACTGTATCTGTCCTTCAAGCCTGGCACCCAAGACCCATCAGCATCCATAAATGCGTGTCTAGTGGATTTACAAAATTGGATGAACACCAGCTGGCTGAGGCTGAACTCTGACAAAACAGAGGTGTTGGTGGTAGGTGGTCCACACATGATGGATAAAGTTCAAAACGCTCACCACCTCAAACTAGCAATTGGGGGAGATACTGTACAGTATAAAGACTCTGTGCGAAACCTTGGGGTGATCCTGGATGGAAATCAAACTCAGACAGCAGGTATCAGCTGTCGTCAAGTCTTCCTTCTTCCATCTAAGAAATATAGCGAAAATCAAACACCTTATCCCAGCTGAAGACCTACCTGCCCTGGTTCACGCATTTGTATCCTCCCGCCTAGACTACTGCAACGCCCTGTTCATCGGATCTACAGATAAGGCTCTGCGCCCCTTACAGCTAGTACAGAATGCTGCAGCCAGACTCCTAGCCAATGCCCCCCGCAGCTCACACATCACCCCAGTACTGCAAACTCTTCACTGGTTGCCAGTAAAATGGAGAATCAATTTTAAGATCTGCCTGCTGACATTCAAGGCTCTACACCACATGGGACCCAAATACATAGCGGATCTATTGGAACTTTATGCCCCTTCACGCACCCTCCGCTCTGCCAACAAGATGAAGCTGGTTATTCCCAGGATACACTTAACATTTGGTGCTCGGGCCTTTTCCTACGCAGCCCCTACTCTATGGAACTCACTTCCACAATCAGTACGAGAGGCTCCTTCTCTGGACAGCTTTAAAAAAAGGCTAAAAACTCACCTCTTTTCCCGAGCCTTTGAGACTGCATAATGCAGGGTCACAGCGCTTTGAGTCCCCAGGGAGAAAAGCGCTATATAAATATTATTGTTATTGTTATCTACAGCATTCCCTATATCCACATTAGCGTTCACTACCTCATAAAAGCTGAGCATGTTAGTCAAACAGGACCTGTCTTTAGTAAACCCATGCTGATGCTGAGAAAGAAGATTATGTTCTACTATGAAGTCATGTATAGTATCTCTTAGTAACACCTCAAAAAATTTGCATACAACTGATGTGAAGCTTACAGGTCTATAATTTCCTGGATTTGATTTTTTTTCCTTCTTAAATAATGGGAAAACATAGGCTGCACGCCAATCCACTGAGACTCTGACAGTTAAAAGAGAGTCACAAAAGAACATCTTATGGAAAGAGCGCCCTGCGCATGCTCAGACTGGCCGAATTTATGCACTGTGGCGTCAAAAACAGGCCTTCAGGCCGTCTTGGTGTGAAAAGGCCCTCAGGGGTGAGGTAGATTAAGCTCTACAGGGCATGTTCATTGGTGTGAATTTTTGAACATTTGTGTGGCCTCCAGCCTTCCTTGACCTCAATTAATTTGAGTAGAGAACCTTTTGAGCATACACAAGCAAAAGATCTATGATGGTAGGAGGCAGTTTACATCCAAACAGCAGCTCTGGGAGGCTATTGTGACATCCTGAAGAAATTCAAGCAGAAACTATCCAAAAGCACAATGCAAGATGCAAGAACTGTGAAACGCCTATCAAATAAGGTACAGTAACCAGATTTTTGTAGGCTCAACCTGGGACAGGGTCGGGGGGGATGAAGGGGGGGGGGCGCGCCGAAAAATAGGGGATGTGGTGCCTGCCGCGCCGAAAAATGGGTGTGGCCATAACATTCTATGGGCGGAGCTAACGTAATGATGCAACAGCGAGGCATAAGAAAGCAGTGTTTACGCCGTGATGTGGTCAAACGAGGATTCGCATCATGGGTGTGCAGAAACTGTGTGATGCTATTTAATAGTATACCATAACTCCAAAGCAGCAAACACAGCCAACTATGACCATTAAATAATAAATGCAGCAACAGTTACCCCAGACACCACAAAATAAATGCAATGGGCAACATGTCAGCACAAAATAAACGCATTGCAGGCAACATTTCAGCACAAAATAAACGCATTGCGGGAAACATGTCAGCACAAAATAAACGCAATGGGGGCAAACATGTCAGCACAACATAAACACATTGCAGGCAACATTTCAGCACAAAATAAACGCATTGCGGGCAATATTTCAGCACAAAATAAACGCATTGCGGGAAACATGTCAGCACAAAATAAACGCAATGGGGGCAAACATGTCAGTACAAAATAAACGCAATGGGGGCAAACATATCAGTACAAAATAAACACACTGCTGGCAAACATGTCAGTACAAAATAAACACACTGCGGGCAAACATGTCAGTACAAAATAAACGCAATTGGTGGCAAACATGTCAGTACAAAAACGTACTGCGGGCAAACATGTCAGTACAAAATAAACGCACTGCGGGCAACATGTCAGTGAAAAATGAACGCAATGGGGGCAAACATGTCAGCACAAAATGTACGCAATGTGGGCAAACATTTCACCTGGAAAAAAAAAGCATTTACTTACCTGACATAAGTCAGTCAGTCAGCCGGCCGGCCTCTGGTGTGTGTGCGCAGCTCCCCGGGCTCACAGGCACTCAGGCAGAGCAGGGCTACGGCAAGATGGCGTCCGGAGGCGAAGCCCTGTACTGGAAACACAAATAGTCTCCAGTACAGGGCTCCGCCTCCGGACGCCATCTTCCCGTAGCCCTGCTCTGCCTGTGCCTGCCGGAGGAGGACAATGCAGGCTGCTGGAGCGGGGCTGCGGGGAATTAACTAGCGCAGCGTCTAGGAGACGCTGCGGCTAGTTCATTGTACAGTGGCCAGAGTCCCGAGGCCGGGACGTCCCGCTGCTAAAAGCGGGACGTTTCCCGCGACCTCATGCAGCCTGGGACATCGCCCCCCGAAGGCGGGACGCGTCCCTGGTAAAGCGGGACGTATGGTCACCGTAAATAAGGAGAACTAGGTTAATGAGTAACTTGACCTGTTAAAGTGGTCTGAAAGTCAGCATTTCTACTTTGCTCTAAAAGATTCCTCACAGCTTGAAAGCTACTATCCCAGATTTTTTTTTTAAGCAGAACATCACTGGAATGGTTAAACAAAGCACTTACTATTCATCTTCAAATCCGCATCCAAACTAGTGATAACAGTATATTTGTTTACATTCCAATGTTGTTACAATGTGTGTAAACACATGTAACAAGTTAAAAGGAACTCTCTGTGCTTCAGACACACACACACAGTTCAGAATAGCTCATTAAAAGATGATAATATATAATAAAAAGCAGGTTGAATAAAATGCAATGACAGCTATTAGGGCACGATAAACGACACTTTGGAAACTTGTAATTTGTAAACAGACAATATTACATATGCACAAAAGCAAATATGATAACTGTATGAGTAATAAACAGGAGGAAACACATTTTTATTGAATGTTATGTTGGAGTTTCAGACCACTAATATTTTTTTATTGAAATGGCTTTTGATTTCAGTAAATATGACCTCCTAATGCTGTAAATTCAACAAATTAACATTTCAGTTTTTTACAACCTATAAAATGTTTTGAAACTGTTGTGTGCAATCATTTGCAACAGTGCAACATTTTTTTTTTTAATTTTTAAAAACATATCATTAGTAGGCCATATGATAAGGCACATGGAAGATGAAAGGTAATGTTAATGGAAAAGTCATCCACCTTGGACGTACCAATTGTAGAATACCATATAAAATAAATGGCATACAGCTACGATCATAAGACTTAGAGATGGACTTGGGAATACTGGTTGATAACAAGTTAAGTAGCCATATCCAATACCAAGCAGCAGTAGCTAAAGCAAATAAAGTTCTGGGATGAATAAAATGGGAAATAAAATCTCAAGATACTAGTACACTACTCCCTCTGTATAAATCACTTGTGAAGCCACATCTAAAGTATGGGATACAGTTTTGGTCACCTGATTAACATGTATAAATACAGTGGCTTGAAAAAGTATTCGGCCCCCTTGAATTTTTCCACATTTTGTCACATTACTGCCACAAACATGAATCAATTTTATTGTAATTTCACATGAAAGACCAATACAAAGTGGTGTACAGGTAAGAAGAGGAACAAAAATTATACATGAAAACAGGGAACACTAAGAGCCCCAATAGTGTAATTCGTACTGGACAAGGTGGCAATAAGTTTGTATTGCTAGATACTCACAAGTCAGGGTCACCAACAGGCAACCACTGTAAAGGCAGGTGGGGAGATTGTCCTGACCCCACTCAGGATTAAGAAGTCGCTCTCTGTAGACAGGAAGAAAGGGTAGCAACCCTCCACCAAGGGTGGACTCAAAATTGTATACGATGAACAGAGGCGCCAAAAGTATAAGATTAGATTAAATGAGCTTAAAAACCAACTTAAATGGCAAAATTGAAGGAGGAAGTGGTGGTCTTACCTCCCTCAAGCAGACACGACAACGACTGCGATTCAGACAGTCAAACACATTTATTAGGAACTCCAAAAAGAAATGCAACGCGTTTCGCAGGTTCAACCCCGCTTCATCAGGCAATATAGGGAGGAGTATCAAACAATCTGCACAAGGATTCAAATTAAGCGCTTAATTTGAATCCTTGTGCAGATTGTTTGATACTCCTCCCTATATTGCCTGATGAAGCGGGGTTGAACCTGCGAAACGCGTTGCATTTCTTTTTGGAGTTCCTAATAAATGTGTTTGACTGTCTGAATCGCAGTCGTTGTCGTGTCTGCTTGAGGGAGGTAAGACCACCACTTCCTCCTTCAATTTTGCCATTTAAGTTGGTTTTTAAGCTCATTTAATCTAATCTTATACTTTTGGCGCCTCTGTTCATTGTATACAAAAATCATACATGATTGCAAACATTTTTTTTACAAATCAATAACTGCAAAGTGGGGTGTGTGTAATTATTCAGCCCCCTTTGGTCTGAGTGCAGTCAGTTGCCCATAGACATTGCCTGATGAGTGCTAATGGCTAAATAGAGTGCACCTGTGTGTAATCTAATGTCAGTACAAATACAGCTGCTCTGTGACGACCTCAGAGGTTGTCTAAGAGAATATTGGGAGCAACAACACCATGAAGTCCAAAGAACATACCAGACAGGTCAGGGATAAAGTTATTGAGACATTTAAAGCAGGCTTAGGCTACAAAAGGATTTCCAAAGCCTTGAACATCCCATGGAGCACTGTTCAAACGATCATTCAGAAATGGAAGGAGTATGGCACAACTGTAAACCTACCAAGACAAGGCCGTCCACCTAAACTCACAGGCCGAACAAGGAGAGTGCTGATCAGAAATGCAGTCGAGAGGCCCATGGTGACTCTGGACGAGCTGCAGAGATCTACAGCTCAGGTGGAGGAATCTGTCCATAGGACAACTATTAGTCATGCACTGCACAAAATTGGCCTTTATGGAAGAGTGGCAAGAAGAAAGCCATTGTTAACAGAAAAGCATAAGAAGTCCGGTTTGCAGTTTGCCACAAGCCATGTGGGGGACACAGCAAACATGTGGAAGAAGGTGCTCTGGTCAGATGAGTCCAAAACTGAACTTTTTGGCCAAAATGCAAAACGCTATGTGTGGCGGAAAACTAACACTGCACATCACTCTGAACACACCATCCCACTGTCAAATATGGTGGTGGCAGTATCATGCTCTGGGGGTGCTTCTCTTCAGCAGGAACAGGGAAGCTGGTCAGAGTTGATGGGAAGATGGATAGAGCCAAATACAGGGCAATCTTGGAAGAAAACCACCTCTTGGAGTCTGCAAAAGACTTGAGACTGGGGCAGAGGTTCACCTTCCAGCAGGACAATGACCCTAAACATAAAGCCAGGGCAGAGCCGGATTAAGGCTAAATGGGGCCCTAAGCAAAGTAACTGATTTGGGGCCCCCTCCCATCATGTCGTAATAGAATCAGAAGATGCAGCTGCACAGCAACATGCCGCACACACCGGGGCAGCCGAGCTACCGGTTGCTATGGGCAACAGCCCGCTTTCCTCTGTGGGTGCACAATGCAGGGAATAGCAGCGGCAAAATGCAGAGTGAGAGATGAATGGCTGGGGTATTTGCACTCAGGGGCTGGGGCACCCCTGTGAAGAGGGTGCAAGATATCACAGCAGCAGCACTTTCCAATGTAGTAACAAGAGGAACAAATTGGAAACCCGGGCACCAGCCAGCAGGATATGCTGCACACAACACCTTTAATACATCCCCAAGAGTCCTGACAGATTATTGCAAAGCCTGACAGCCGTTTCACAGATAAAACTGCTTCTTCACTGCCTCTGAAGAAGCAGTTTTATCTGTGAAACGGCTGTCAGGCTTTGCAATAATCTGTCAGGACTCTTGGGGATGTATTAAAGGTGTTGTGTGCAGCATATCCTGCTGGCTGGTGCCCGGGTTTCCAATTTGTTCCTCTTGTTACTACATTGTATGCTGACTGATCCGGAGGCACAACCTTTAACTCCTGCTACCCCCTTGGGTCTGCCTACCAGGGTATCTAGTGCCACCCTACGTGTCTACTTTTTACAGCACTTTCCACCTGCATCTCCAGCCTGGCAATAGCAGAAAGCTCTGGACACCGCCAAACCGGAAGCCGTTCCCCAGACAGAATTACATAACCACCCCCACCACTGAACAACCGATTTTCTCCCAAACTAGACAGCCACCATGCAGCCTCCATCCCAGTGAATACGATAGTCCAGCAGAGAAGGCATCCGCAGCGGGGGAGAATAAAAGCATCAGATGACTCACATTCACCTATTGCGATCCAAGCAATAGAGGACCCGTCATCCGGAGCCCATCTGTCTCCTCTAGAGTGCTGCCGCTCTGTTACTACTACTATTACTACTTCCTACTTCCTGTCTGATCTGAGAATCAGGAGGTTCAGAGCGATCGGCTGCACTGTAGAAGAGACAGGTGGGTTTCAGATGACCGAATTCTATATCGCTTGGATCATGGATAGGTGAGTGAGCATTTGCCATCTGCTGCTATCATTCTTGCTGCAGCTGTGGTTCTCTATGGGAAGGGAGGGAGGAGTGGGCAGCAGCAGAGTGCACAGTAGCAGGAGGGGGACCTAGAAGGAGAGCCTGGCTCTGAAGACAATCAGCAGCGCACGGCATCATTTGACAAGACAAGACAAATAACATATCGTGCTTTTCTCCTGGTGGACTCAAAGCGCCAGAGCTGCAGCCACTAAGACGCGCCCTATAGGCAGTAGCAGTGTTAGAGAGACTTGCCTAAGGTCTCCTACTGAATAGGTGCTGGCTTACTGAACAGGCAGAGCCGAAATTCAAACCCCGGTCTCCTGTGTCAGAGGCAGAGCCCTTAAAGGGACTCCGAGCAGTGCCTGTGGGTATGCCTTTAAAGAGACACTGAAGCGAAAAAAAAAATATGATATAATGAATTGGTTGTGTACTATGAATAATTACTAGAAGATTAGTAGCAAAGAAAATATTCTCATATTTTTATTTTCAGGTATATAGTGTTTTTTCTAACATTGCATTATCCTATAATATGTGCAGATTACACAACACTCAGCATTCAAAATGAGTCTTTCAGAGCAGTCTGTGAAGTAATGAACTCTCCTCTAGCAGAGTAAAAGTAAACAGTTCAATTACAGTTGAGATAATAAAAGTCAGATAACAGCCATCTCCACGACTAAGTTAGTCGGAGAGCTTAATAGCTTTTTTGCATAGAGATAACAACTGGAGTTTCTCAACTCTTCCTGTACTGGAAACAATTAGACTGATGTATCTGATCTTAATGTTTTTTTTTCTTAGCTGTACTACACATACAAATCATAATATCATCATTTTTTTTTTTCGCTCCAGTGTCTCTTTAAAGGGACACTGTAGGGGGTCGGGGGAAAATGAGTTGAACTTACCCGGGGCTTCTAATGGTCCCCGGCAGACATCCTATGCCCGCGCAGCCACTCCCCAATGCCCCGGCCCCGCCTCTGGTTCACTTCTGGAATTTCAGACTTTAAAGTCTGAAAACCACTGCTGCTGCATTGCCGTGTCCTCACTCCCGCTGATGGCACCAGGAGTGTATAGCACAAGCCCAGTATGGTCTGTGCCTGCGCCGTGCACACCTGGTGACATCAAGGGAAGAGAGGACACGGCAACGCAAGCGCAGTGGTTTTCAGACTTTAAAGTCTGAAATTCCAGAAGTGAATCGGAGGCGGGGCCGGAGCATTGGGGAGTGGCTGCACGGGCACAGGATGCCTGCGGGGGACCATTAGAAGCCCCGGGTAAGTTCAACTCATTTTCCCCTGACCCCTCTACAGTGTCCTTTTAAGCATACCCACAACAAATTAATTACATCCTCACACCTACCAGCGTGATGTTTGTAGTTCTATCCCCCTGGGTTCCTTATATTTAATTGCATTGTGCTGAATCGAGCTGCTGACTTTGGAGAAAAGTCGTCCTGTGTAATACAATGTAACTATGGAAAGATGCATATCATTTTGAAGCTCTCTTTCTCCTCTTTCCAATGATAGATAAACTGCCACCCTGCGCCTTTTAGTTTTCACTATTTTCGCAATCGAAATTGCCATGGCCGCGATTTAGATCCCAAAAATAGCGAAAACTAAAAGGCATAGGGCGGCAGTTTATATATCATTGGAAAGAGGAGAAAGAGCTTTAAAATGATATGCATCTTTCCATAGTTACTGCACTGCTCAGAGTCCCTTTAACCATTATACCATCCAGCCACTGCTGACAGGATGGCAAGGGCTGGTTTATGTGCTGATGGGGCCCCTTTGACTCTGAATGGGGGCCCCAAGCGACTGCTTTTGTTGCCTGGTCGGTAATCCAGCCCTGAGCCAGGGCAACAATGTAATGGTTTAAAACAAAACATATCCATGTGTTTAGAATGGCCCAGTCAAAGTCCAGATCTAAATCCAATCGAAAATCTGTGTCAAGATCTGAAAACTGCTGTTCACAGACACTGTCCATCTAGTCTGACTGAGCTGGAGCGGTTTTGCAAAGAAGAATGAACAAGGATTTCAGTCTCTAGATGTGCAAAGCTGGTAGAGACATATCCTAAAACACTTGCAGCTGTAATTGCAGCAAAAGGTGGTTCTACAAAGTATTGACTCAGGGGGGCTGAATAATTATGCACACCCCACTTTGCAGTTATTTATTTGTAAAAAATGTTTGGAATCATTTATGATTTTCGTTCCACTTCTCACATCTACACCACTTTGTATTAGTCTTTCACGTGGAATTCCAATAAAATGGATTCATGTTTGTGGCAGTACTGTGACAAAATGTGGAAAGCTTCAAGGGGGCCGAATACTTTTGCAAGCCACTGTATATCAGAGGGCAATACAAAAGATTTTTGTCCCTAGGGTTGTACAACAGGACAAGGGGACAAATGATCTGCGAACGGAGGAAAAAAGTTTTTGCCATCTATTTATAAAGGGGTCCTTCACAGTAAAAGTGGTTAAACTCTGGAATATCTTACTTAAGCAAGCAAGCAAAGCCTAAGCGGAGCCATCTGGTCCTCTGAATCCTACCCATACCCTTGACACACCTGGTATTTCTTCTGGCCTCTGGGACCTTAATGTGCAAATTTTGCAGAGAAGTACTTTCGGCCTAATATTGCCTTGCTATTTTGTATGCACTGTGGATATTCGATTTGTATGCTGATCCTTCCACCGGATCTTTCATTTAAAGCTGCACTATATTACTAGCACTGTTTGGAGACTAGAGCTTGTATTTTACAGACAGGAAGTTTTGAATCATGATTATTATCCTAATTCAAAACTTACTGTTTGTAATATACAAGCTCCAGTTAATTAGCTAATTTAACCACTTGCCGACCGCCCACAGCCGATGGGCGTCGGCAAAGTGGACGCCTTAAGGACCGCAATACCCACATCGGCGGCGGGTCCTTAAGGCGTGTCCGGCCAGCGATCGCGTCACTGATGACGCGCGCTGCTGCCGGCAACAGGCCCCGCCCACCTGGCGCGATACCCCGCCGGCCAATTAGCAGCGCCGCCGGGGTTTGAAAGTGCGATCTGGCCAATAGAAAACGTATAATACACTTTGTTTACATGACAAAGTGTATTATACAGGCTGCCTCCTACTCTGATGGTCACTTCGTTGTGCGACCATCAGAAAGGACAGCAGCCAAGTAAGTTGATATACACACACACACACACACACACTTATCACACACTCAGACCCCCCCGATCGCCCACCCCAGCCCTCAGAACCCCCCCTGACCACCCCAGCACACCAGTGTTTGCACCCAAGCACCCCCCTATAAACCCATCAATCACCCCCTGCTACTATCTAGCGACGCTATCCCCTAGATTAGGTCCCTAACTTCCCCCTAGGGTCCCCTGATCACCCCCCTACCCTCAAATCCCCCCCAGACCACCCCCCTGTATACTGTATACATTTTTATACAGCTGTCTAACCCACTGATCACCCACTGATCACCTGTCTATCACCTTTCTATTACCCCTTGTCACCACCACCCATCAGAGCAGACCCTAAACTGTCCATTGGGGGCACCTGATCACCCAGCCAGTCCCTCACATTTCCCTCAGACCCCCCTCCTGATAACCTCCCCAGTGCATTGTTTACATCTATTCTCCCCTGTAATCACTAACTGATCTCCCATCGGTCACCCCCCGTGTCTGCCACCGATCAGATCAGGACTTAATCTGCCCCGTGCGGGCACCTAATCAACCCCCCTCACCCTCAGACCCCCCCAAATCACCTTCCCAGTGCATTGGATTTGACTGTGCTGTCATTGTATTTGATTGTACTGTCATTGTATTTGATTGTGCTGTCATTGTATTTGATTGTGCTGACACTGTATTTGATTGTGCTGTAATTGTATTTGATTATCCCTTGATCGGCTTTGATTGACCCGTGATTGGTTTTGATTGTCCCGTGATTTGAGTGCCCTGTGATTGGCCTGCGATTGCCCTGTGAGTGCCTTTGATTACCTTGTGATTGGCTTTGATTTCTCGTGATTGGCTTTGATTTCTCGTGATTGGCTTTGATTGCCTCTGATTCTCCCCCCCCCCCCCCTGTCACTATCCTGGTGATCTAAAAACAGTGATCAGTGAAAACTGTCACTTTTTTTTGTATCACTAGTGTTAGCAGTTAGGACATTTTGAGACATTTGGTTTCAAGACTACTCCTCACAGTTTAGGGCCTCTAAAATGCCAGGGCAGTATAAGAACCCCACAAATGACCCCATTTTTGAAAGAAGGCACCTCAAAGTATTCCTTTAGGAGTATGGCGAGTTCATAGAAATTTTTCATAGAAGTTTTTTTTTGGTCACAAGTTAGCGGAAAATGACACTTTGTGAAAAAAACATAATGCCTTGGGGTGTCTTCTTTCTAAAACGGGGTCACTTGTGGGGTTCCTATACTGCCCTGGCATTTTTGGGGGCCCTAAACCATGAGGAGTAGTCTTGAAACCAAATGTCTCAAAATGACCTGTGAAATCCTAAAGGTACTCATTGGACGTTGGGCCCCTTAGCACAGTTAGGGTGCAGAAAAGTGCCACACATGTGGTATTGCCGTACTCGGGAGAAGTATTATAATGTGTTTTGGGGTGTATTTTTACATATACCCATGCTGGGTGGGAGAAATATCTCTGTAAATGGACAATTGTGTGTAACAAAATCAAAAAATTGTCATATCTCTGTAAAAGATTATTTTTGATTTTTTTTACACACAATTGTCCATTTACAGAGATATTTCTCCCACCCAGCATGGGTATGTGTAAAAATACACCACAAAACACATTATACTACTTCTCCCGAGTACGGCGATACCACATGTGTGGCACTTTTTTGCACCCTAAGTGCGCTAAGGGGCCCAACGTCAAATGAGTACCTTTCGGATTTTACAGGTCATTTTGAGACATTTGTTTTCAAGACTACTCCTCACAGTTTAGACAAAAGACAAGACAAATAACATTTATATTGCGCTTTTCTCCTTGTGGACTCAAAGCGCCAGAGCAGAGCAGCAGCCACTAGGGCGCACTCTATTGGCAGTAGCAGTGTAAGGGAGACTTGCCAAAGGTCTCCTACTGAATTAGTGCTGGCTTACTGAACAGGCAGAGCCGAGATTCGAACCCTGGTCTCCTGTGTCAGAGGCAGAGCCCTTAACCATTACACCATCAGCCAACAGTTTAGGGCCCCTAAAATTCCAGGGCAGCATAGGAACCCCACAAATGTCCTCATTTTAGAAAGAAGAGACTCCAAGGTATTCTGTTAGGAGTATGGTGAGTTAATAGAAGATTTCATTTTTGTTACAAGTTAGCGGAAAATGACACTGTGAAAAAAAACAATAAAAATCAATTTCCTCTAACTTGTGACAAAAAATAAAATCTTCTATGAACTCACCGTACTCCTAACAGAATACGTTGGGGTGTCTTCTTTCTAAAATGGGGTCACTTGTGGGGTTCCTATACTGCCCTTGCATTTTAGGGGTCCTAAACCGTGAGGAGTAGTCTTGAAACCAAATGTCTCAAAATGACCCTTGAAATCCTAAAGGTGGGCCTAGTGCACACCGAGCGGTTTTTGGAGCGATCCGCCGGCCGCATCCGCCTCTAAAAACGCTTGGCTAATGTATTGCAATGGGATAGTGCACACCGGCGGTTTGAGGTTTTTGCCAAGCCGCAAACGCGCCTCCTGCTGCACGTTTGCGGTTTTCGGAAGCGTTTCGTCCTCAATGTAAAGTATAGGAAAAACGCAAACCGCTCTGAAAAACGCTACTTCAGAGCGGTTTGCCAGGCGTTTTTGTTACAGAAGCTGTTCATGTGAAGATAAAGAGGAGGAGGCACTAATTGTTGCAAAGAAGGTACCTTTAATCCAGGGTGGTAGGATACATCGGGATGGAGTGGGGGTGAAGGAGGCCTGACAGCTGTTTCGCTTACAAAGCTTCCTCAGAGGCCAGTAGAAGGAACCTTCTACTGGCCTCTGAGGAAGCTTTGTAAGCGAAACAGCTGTCAGGCCTCCTTCACCCCCACTCCATCCCGATGTATCCTACCACCCTGGATTAAAGGTACCTTCTTTGCAACAATTAGTGCCTCCTCCTCTTTATCTTCACATATGCATGCTTGCCTCCGGAGTGCACAATTGAGAATATGAAGTACGTAATCCGGTGAAGTCACACACCCTTTGGTGGACATCTAGTGCCAGGCTTTTTCTTTCCATTTGCATACAGAAGCTGTTCAGTAACAGCTTTTACTGTAACAATATGTGTAATCTGCTACCCAAAAACGCACCCAAAACCGCTAGGTGTGTTTAGAAAACGTCTCTAAACATACCTAGAATCGCTCTGAAATCAGCTCCAAAAACCGCTAGCGTTTTGTGGATCTGCTAGCGGTTTTGGTGTGCACTGGGCCGTACTCATTGGACTTTGGGCCCCTTAGCGCAGTTAGGGTGCAAAAAAGTGCCACACGTGGTATTGCCGTACTCAGGAGAAGTAGTATAATGTGTTTTGGGGTGTATTTTTACACATACCCATGCTGGGTGGGAAAATATCTCTGTAAATGGACAATTGTGTGTACAAAAATCAAAAGATTGTCATTTACAGAGATATTTCTCCCACCCAGCATGGGTATGTGTAAAAATACACCCCAAAACACATTATACTACTTCTCCTTAGTACGGCGATACCACATGTATGGCACTTCTTTGCAGCCTAACTGCACTAAGGGGCCCAAAGTCCAATGAGCACCTTTAGGCTTTACAGGGGTGCTTACAATTTAGCACCCCCCAAAATGCCAGGACAGTAAACACACCTCACAAATGACCCCATTTTGGAAAGTAGACACTTCAAGGTATTCAGAGAGGGGCATGGTGAGTCCGTGGCAGATTTCTTTTTTTTTTTTTGTCACAAGTTAGCAGAAATGGAAACTTTTTTTTTTTTGTCACAAAGTGTCATTTTCCGCTAACTTGTGACAAAAAATAAAATCTTCTATGAACTCACCATGCCTCTTAGTGAATACTTTGGGATGTCTTCTTTCCAAAATGGGGTCATTTGGGGGTATTTATACTATCCTGGAATTCTAGCACCTCATGAAACATGACAGGTGGTCAGAAAAGTCAGAGATGCTTCAACATGGGAAAATTCACTTTTTGCACCATAGTTTGTAAACGCTATAACTTTTACCAAAACCAATAAATATACACTGAATGGGTTTTTTTTTTTATCAAAGACATGTAGCACAATAAATTAGGACAAAAATGTATACAGAAATTTTACTTTATTTGAAAAATGTCAGCACAGAAAGTAAAAAAAAAATCATTTTTTTGACAAAATTCATGTCTTTTTTGATGAATATATTAAAAAGTAAAAATCACAGCAGCAATCAAATAGCACCAAAAGAAAGCTTTATTAGTGACAAGAAAAGGAGATAAAATTCATTTAGGTGGTAGGTTGTATGACCGAGCAATAAACCGTTAAAGCTGCAGTGGTCTGAATGGAAAAAAAGTGTCTGGTCCTTAAGGGGTAGAAAGACTGTGGTCCTTATGTCGTTAAAAGAAAAACAGCTTTCAGCTTGTAAGCCTTCTTCAGACTCTATTCATGTTGATTGACAATTTTAGAACATGCAATCAGAAGGGGGTAGAGAGGTTTTTTTTTGCAAATATAAGTGTCATCCAGATACATTGATTACAAGCGATCTTGCAAGGATTGTGAGGTATTTAAGGCAAAAAGATAAGACCCTTGGTTGACTTAATGCATACATAGACTGGAAACAGTTAACTGTTTGTTACTGGTCGGGGGGGGGGGGGGGCACACACAGGGGCACAGTGATTCTCGGGGGGCAGTGCCCCAGCGCGGCCCAGTGTAGCGCTGCCCATGCCACTAAAAATCGCTAGCGTTTTTAATTAATGTTTTGTAAGTGATTTCTTGAGCGTTTTCCAGTGATTTTGGTAGCGATTTTAAAAAGTGTAAGCTTTTTGCCAACGACTGTGATAGTGATTTGCGATTTTAATTCCAATTGGCCCTTTCAATGTAATTTTTTTTTTTACAGTTTGCTGTAATTTAAAATCGCACACAAATCGTTATGTGTAGCGCTTCAATACTTTACATTGAAATTAAATCGCTAATGTTCCCAAAATGCTGCATATCCTGCGATTGCGATTTTGCTAATCGCAATTGCTACTGTGGAATTTGTTACATTTATTTACATTGGCAGAGCATTTAGGGAAATCGCTAGTGATTTAAAGCACTCCTTGAACGCTTAAAAAAAGCATTCTAGTGGGTTCCAGCCCTAAGACTGATGTGCAGGTATTCTGCAGGAGAATGAGAGGATTCTTCCTCTAGTACACATTCTTCATGCAGGATCTGAACCAGGTTTACGGGTGACACACAACACCACTGCCTTCAATCTGCACACAAGAGCTCTGCAGGAAGTGCACATATAGAGTACAGTACTAACAGTACTAGTGTATAACCTAATTTGTAGACACCAACCCCAACATATCAAATTAATTGATTTCATGAGCAAAGGGAGTGCATTTGCATACAAAATTTACACAAACCTGCATCAATGCAGAATTATTTGCATTTCACTGACCAACCCTACAAGTGACACTACTACTCATAAGGCTTTAGCCTTACAGCAGAGATGTTATTTGTTATATATGTTATGGTCAAAACCAGAAATCATCCAAAGTGGGAAATGGCCGGCCATTTCTAGAACTGGCCGATTTGACGTCGGCCAAAGTCCAAAATGCTGGGAATTTCTGACATTGGCCGGCCAGTTTGCAAAATGGCCAAAGTCAGTCGGCCAAAGTCCAAAACGCACAAATCCCAGAACATCCCGGGTCCTGTCCAGCACCATGAATGGCACTCGAAATTTCCTCTCTGCTCTGAAAGATACACAACAGCATAATAATCTTTTTAAAGAAAAGCATTTCTTAGAGCTGATACAAATCCGCAATAAATCTGCAGTGTGTCTACATCCTGCTTTCTTGGGAGCAGACATATTGTTAATACACTAGAAGATATGGTGGCAGCTCGGCACTCAGTACTCTTGCTGAGAGGTATGCTAGTCCATATAAACAATAAGCAACCAGACAATCTTCGCCCCCAAGCACCACTGTACTGTGGCTATATTGCAATGTAAACAAAAGGACGTGCAGCCGGATTCATAAACCAGAAACAGCCAGCAAAGATACAGTACATCAAGATAGACCGGGCAACTGTCACTTTAAGCGTTTTATTAGGTCTTCATGCCACATCGTACATCCATAAACAAGTGAGAAAATGTTCAAACCTGAAAACACTGGTGCTGGGGTGCACAGGGTCCGGGTGACCAGGGAAAGTAGAAGGACGGCACTACAGCCATTTCACGCCCACCTGGCGCTTGTTCACGTGCTTGTCCTTGTCAAAAAACAGCGCTGCGCGGCTCCCTGTATGAAGTCCAGAAGCCGCGCCTCCGGCGCTTGTGATTGGACCAAGGAACTGTGACAGGGGGGTTAGGGGTGAAGGGGCGGGGAATCGCCGTCCTACGGGGATGTGCAGTAAAGAGCAGTGTGCGCCTGGTAAACAAGCGCACACAGCATTGCGTACCACATAGCGTGGTCATAAGTGAATCTACTGCGTGATGACCCTCAGGGTACTAAACTAGTACTGTGTAGAGAGAACCTCGTGAAAATAAAATGTGCATTTAAGCAAAAACATCATTGGAACTTGCATCTCATCAATGACAACAACCCTATACATAATAAACATAGTGCATAGTAATTTTCGTGTGGCTACAAGCCTATTGTGCATAAACGTGTACCATAATTAGGACATACTATAGCGTTCATAGAAATATGTATACATTTCCCCCATATTGTTATTGACCCTTATTGGATAAGAGATACATTTTTATTTGTCAATGTTCAATAAAAAGAAAAAAAAACCTCTAAAAACCCCATAAAAACCCACCTGCGAAACCAGGGGGAATCTGTGTACTCTAAGAGACCTACAAGGGTAGCAATTACCCCTATAGTTGTTGTCTAATGCCACAACAGTCCCCACAGGGACCTGTGCACACATGAACTGGTTTTCAGCTATTGCTGTTTCCCGAATAAACACAGAGAGGAGCAAATAGAAGAAAGTGACATGCGGGGAGACGGAGCACCCAGAACCACCTGGGCCCACACAGACCAGAGCAACCACAGGGATCCATCAAGGGGGTGAAAAAAAAGAGAAGGGGGAACATGGCTCAGAGAGACCCAGCCACTATTTCAGAAAATGGGCAGTATAACTGCCCCTAAAGGTGCTTATTGCACCTTCCTTCCCTTTCTCTTTAGGCAGCCGCGGGCGTTGGAATGCAGCAGATATCAGAAGGGGACGCCCCTTACACACTTAGGGCGCCCCCAACTGCATGTTGTGGACAGGGACTGCCCCTCGGGTCCGTCTGATGAGAGCTCAAAAAGAGCCTCTGCGGGTACCGAATCGTGCCAAATGGGACATTCTCCATGGCTCAAAGGGCACAACACAACAATCCAATTATCGTGTACCCTGTCCCATCTCCCACATTCGCGGCTGTCAATTCGCTAATCCAATAACAGGAGGACTCTACAATGCCCGGGTCTCAGAACCATGGACATGGTCCTTCCCTTGAAGATCGCCATGGAGAGCAGCATGGTCTGGAGTCCAACACCAAAGATAAATGCAGCCACCACAATCAGGGGGTAGAAACAGGCCAGATTAAGACACCTAAAAGTGAGGGGGAAGAGAACAAAAAGGGGAGAGAGACCACCAGCCTCCCTAAAACCAGTGCAGGAGTATCTTGTCTTGGTGTAAGAAATGTCAACCTTAAAGAGACTCTGTAACATCAGAAACATCCCCTGGGGGGTACTCACCTCGGGTGGGGGAAGCCTCGGGATCCTAATGAGGCTTCCCACGCCGTCCTCTGTCCCACGGGGGTCTCGCTGCAGCCCTCCGAACAGCCGGCGACAGACCCGACTGTAAATTCAATATTTACCTTTGCTGGCTCCAGCGGGGGCGCTGTGGCTGCTTTCGGCTCCGAAGTAGACGGAAATACCCGATCTCAGTCTGGTCCGCTCTACTGCGCAGACCCCGGAAACTTGCGCCTGCGCAGTAGAGCAGACCCAACGGCGATCGGGTATTTCCGCCTACTTCGGAGCCGACAGCCGTCAGAGCGCCTGCGCAGGAGCCGGGAAGGTAAATATTGACGTCATCTTGCACGGAGGGCTGCAGGGAGACCCCTGAGGGACGGAGGACGGCGTGGGAAGCCTCATTAGGATCTGGAGGCTTCCCCCACCCGAGGTGAGTACCCCCCAGGGGACGTTTTGACGTTACAGATCCTCTTTAAAGAGAACCAGAGAGGATTTTAAAAAAGTTTTTATACATACCTGGGGCTTCCTCCAGCCCCATACACACGGATTGCTCCCACACCGCCGTCCTCCGCTGCCTGGATCCGTCGGTACCGGGTCCCGACATTACCGCCAGTCGGCTGGCGGACGCGGCCAATTCTCCGAATCACAGGGGCTCCCTCCATACATATGGAGGGTATGGAGGGAGCCCCTGTGATGCAGACAATTGGCCGCGTCCGCTGGAAGTGACGGGACCCGGTAGCGGCGATAGAGGAAGTGGAGGATGGCGACGTGGGATCGATCTAGGCTTATGGGGCTGGAAGAAGCCCCAGGTATGTATAAAAGCCTTTTTCTATTTTTACATTTTATTCCTCTTTGGTTCCCCTTTAAGGATCAAGAAAACAGGCCAACTCTAGCCTGTCATTAAGACCCAAAGGACCCATGGCATCCGTGCGCAAAATCCGGTCCGGTTGCCCTGATCGGAGGTCTGAGTAGCAGCAGCGGGGGAGGAGAGGTGAGCGGGACTTGGCCGGCCACATTCAGCCACAACGCGTTCTGGCCGGCCAAAGTCCGCAGGGAAAGTTTATTTTGCACATTGTCGCATCAGCCGGCCACTTCGCATATTGACCGGCCAGAACCCGAAGTGGCCAGACTTCGGGTTCTGGCCGTAACATATATATAACATTCCTATGTACACATTAGATAACTAAGTGTAATGTGCCTTCTTAAAACAGAAGGTAATACGCTATAGGCATGCTATACACCAGCAGTTCTGGATGTAAGCCTGGCTTTAGGGGCATAGAGGTAATTTGCTTATTCAGTATTGATGAATTGTGGGTAACCACAACTGCTAAATTAAAGCTGAGTTATTGCAAATATCTTCTGTTTTAACCACTTCACCCGCAAGGGTTTTTACACTAATGGACCAGAGCAACAATGGTTAGGGCAACAATGGTTAATTTGCATATATTCAGCAGTGATGCACTGGGAGACATCTCAAGCTCACTCCAACCTGAATTATCACAAATTCTTTCTGTTTTAAGAAAGCAAACTCCTGTTCTCCAATAACATTTGCAATACTTATCACAACAAAATGATCTATACCTTGTTTTTTTTTTTCACCACAAATAAGGCTTTTTGGGGCCGATATTTGTTTTCAGTAATTACTTTACTTTCGGTGGATTTTAAATGGGAAAAAAAATACACAATTTCTCCAATTCCATTCCCTATAGTTTTAAAATAAACAATGTTACCGTACATAAAACCCACAGATTTTATCTGCCTATTTGTCCTGGTTATCACAATATTTGAATTATGTCCCTAGTACAAAATATGAACGATTCAAGGTCGGCTGGCACACCAAAGTCAGTTTCCAAAGCAAATTTATTGAATACACTGCATGACAATTGTTTCGGGGCCAAGCATGGTCTCCTTCATCAGATAAGTGCAGACAGTCTGCACTTATCTGATGAAGGGGACCATGCTTGGCCTTGGAAACAATTGTCATGCTGTGCATTCAATAAATTTGCTTTGGAAACTGACTTTGGTGTGCCAGCCGACCTTCAATCGTTTGTATTGGATTGATGTTGCTTCTACATCAAGGCTGAGCACCCAATAATCCACAGCAAGGTGTGCCTATCCTAAACCCAATATTGTACTAGTACAAAATATGGTGACAATATATTATTTGGAAATAAGGGTGTATTTTTCTATGTTGTGGTTTTTGTTTTCTCATTGCACACTACCAATGATTATAAGCCCTTATTGGCAAAAATAAGAGTAATACATAAATTCATATTTAAAAAGCTGACACCCCAAATTCTATTCTCCCGCTTGTCACAATTAAAATGATACCCTATATATACATAATCAGATAGCTTTTTGGCCACACACTACACTGTTAACCATGAGCAGCACCTATTGATTTTTCATGGCCATTTTTTGACCCAAAAAGCAATACAGTCATTCTTAGAAAAGCCCATGGAGCATCTGATCAGTCAAGAAAAGCCATAAATGTCACTATTCTGAAAACTAGAGACCCAGGCCTACTCAAATATACATATTTTGTAACATTTGTACCTATGTGGTTTTGCTAAAATTGTACCATAACTTTGAAAATTGTATTTTTTATATTTTTTTTCACTGTTGCACAAAACATTTTTTTTTCAATTACTTAGGCCTTAGCTCTCAAAAAAGCCAATTTTATTCTCCCGCTTGTCACAATTAAAATGATACCCTATCAGCCTTTCTCAACCTTTCTACCCTAGAATAGTAGTACAGAGGCGCCAACAGGGTAAAAACAATATTTTTTTAAAATGGATAAAATGAAGTAGGTAGCGGTAGACTTACCCCTCCAAAACAGACACAAAAAATTGCTGTTTTAAGCAAAAATCAGTTTATTTACATAGTCCGAACAAGGTGCAGCGCATTTCGCGGGTATATCCCACTTCCTCAGGCAATAAATAGGAGCATATCACCGATGCGGTCTGGTATGTAGCCTGGTGGGATATACCTGCGAAACGTGTTGCACCTTGTTCGGAGTATGTAAATAAACTGATTTTTGCTTAAAACTGCAATTTTTTGTGTCTGTTTTGGAGGGGTAAGTCCACCGCTACCTACTAGATTTTATCAATTTTAAAGAAATATTGTTTTTACCCTGTTGGCGTTTCTGTACTACTATTGCAGATGTTTCCACCCCTGTCGGAGGGGAATTCTTCCTTTTTATATAAGAAAAGAGGTTGCGCAGGGGATATTTAGTATGTCACAATAAAAAGAGCTGTAAATGCAGCTGATGCATCAAAAAAGTCATTGGACAGGGACCCTAAGGTGAAAGTAGGTATTTATCACAGCTCTAGTGAGCATGCACACAATAGAGCCACTAGTAGCCACAATTGTCTCGATTCTACCAGCATGCATACAATTAGCATGCATTCAATTAGCATGTGTACAATAGAGCCACTAGTAGCTACAGTTGTCTCAATTAGACCATCAGTTTGTTATACAAAAATCAAATTACACTTTAATAATTGAAGAGTTACTCCAAAAGTGTCACAATATGCACATTTTTAATTATGAACATCAAATGTCCAGGAATAGTGACCTTAAGAGCAGTATTAAAATCATATGTTCAAAAATAATGTGAAAATTAAGATCCTAAGGTGCAAGTAGGTATTTATAATAGCTCTAGTGAGCATGCATACAATAGAGACACCAGTAGCTACAATTGTCTCACCTACACCAGCATGCATACATACAATTAGCATGCATTCAATTAGTATGTGTACAATAGAGCCACCTGTAGTCACAACTGTCTCAATTAGACCAGCAGTTGGTTATGCATAAATCCACTTACACCTTAATAATTGAAGAGTTACTCCAAAAGTATCACAATATGCAAACTTTTAATTATGAACATCAAATGTCCAGGAAAAATGTTCAAAAGAAGTATAAAAATTGAGATCCTGTATATATGTATGGGTCCATTACCCATAAGTTCAATACATTCATACATACAATCACACATAGGCCATTCCAGTGTGCATAAAACCGCTATCATAAAGCACAATAAAAAGTTCACACAAAAAAAAAAAGTTCCAAAAAATTAATTATTCTTATTTCTGTATGTTCAGCAGGTGAGACCAAAAATAGGATCCAATATGTTCGCCAAAAAACAGGTATCTTAAGCATCCAGTTATTAAAAACTTCCTATTAGGTTGTACCATGTATGTAATTATATACTTACGCTCCCTAGGAGTTTGTAGCGATGAGTAGATAAAAGTTTGAGTTAGAGCTCCAGCCGGCAGCTCAATAACTCACTCCGTCCTCCACTTGATCCCAGTACCGCTCTGAGGTCCAGCAGCGGTGGTTACTACTTCCGGGTCAGTGGCGGTTCACATCCAGTGACGTCACCTGCTTCCAGCAGCCAGTTGTAGGTAGGTAACCGCCGCAGTGCAGTTTGTGGAGCTGTGTATAGGTTAATTTAGCGTTGTACCAGCAATCCACTTGTCAGTACCTCTCTAGAACTTCGGCGCATGAAGATATATCGGGGCTAACGCGTTTCAACGGGCTCGGACACCTTTATCAAAGCCATTGAATTTGTGAACCACCATCTTGATGACTTTTATACTCCATACGTCCCTCCTTATTCCCCTATCCATTCTCCTGGGTCTTAAAGGGGACTGTTCGTGTCTGCATTATACTACAACATTTGCAAAAAAAACTGTATGGTTATTTTCCTTTTCTCCATAATATTGCAATAAAAGATTAAAATTGACAAGTGAATATTAATTAGTGGCTTGCTTGATTGTTGATAGTTGAATATGATGGGACAGGTAAAAATAAAAAATGTAAAATAAAAGTGCAAAAGGTTCAAAAAAATGTTTAAATGATGTTTCTCACTTAGTAGCTCAAAAATGAGAAACAATAGAGATAAAAAGTACCATAAATGGCAATGCGCCAAACCGCATGTACGCATGTGCATGCGAGCGGTCAAAAGTACACTCAGGCATCCACATGCGACACGCAAAGTAATGCATCACACTATCAGTGAATATTATGCACATAAATATGCACACTGGACATCCTACCACACTGGATGGTCCCTAATCATATTTTTTCCACTCATAAAAAAACAAATAATTCAAATTCCGCATTTAATCCTTTGGGGGCCATAGTTTCCAATGTAAAGATCCAAAAGCCCTCCCTGCTAGACATCCGGGCAATATAATCGCCACCTCTGGGAACCCTATCTACCCTTTTTCCAAACCCATAAATTTGGTGTCAAAGACTCTGCATTTATGTTTGTCCCTATAATGTCTAGATAGGGTGTGTCCATTCCATCCTTTTTTAACCCTCCTGGCGGTCTATTAGAAACCACCAGGGGGCAGCGCAGCACTATTTTTAATTTTTTTTTTTAAATCATGTAGCGAGCCTAGCTACATGATAGCCGCTGTACAGCGGCATCCCCCTGCCCGCTTCTCTTTGATCAGGAAATCCCGTTCAAAGAACAAGATTTCCTGAAGGGCTTCCCCCGTCGCCATGGCGGGATGACGTCGTGACGTCTAAGGGAGTCCCGATCCACCCCTCAGCGCTGCTGCCTGGCACTGATTGGCCAGGCAGCACACGGGGTCTGGGGGGGGGCGGCACGGCGCGGCGAGCAGCGGCGATCGAGATGCACACGCAGCTAGCAAAGTGCTAGCTGCGTGTTGCAAAAAAAAAGTGAGCAAATCGGCACAGCAGGGCCTGAGAAATCCTCCTGCGCGGCTTACCGCCAGGAAGGTTAATGTCTTTGAAATGTTCACCTATTCTTTCCCTAAGTATTCTTTTTGTCCTGCCCATAAACTGCTTCCCACATGGGCATTCGATACAGTAGATCACTCCCCTAGTATCGCAGGTCCATTTATCTTCATGGAGGTGTCCTCTGTTGTAATCTCCTTAATTTCCTTAATTTTGGGGTAGCCTTTTGTATCCTTACAGTTTGCACATCTACAGAGAGCGACTTCTTAATCCTGAGTGGGGACAGGTCTAATCTCCTCACCTGCCTTCATAGTGGTTACCTGGATGGTAACCCTTGTTTGTGAGTATAACCTACTTTCCTTCCATACCCAATTTACAGTACATACTACACTATACTGGGCTCTCCGTGTCTTCCCTTATATTTCTACCCTGGAGGAACCCTGGATATATATATCTGATTTTAAAAATATCATGACTGCTTTACTACAGCAGCACAAGTACCATATTTTTCGCCCAGGGAAAAAAATATATATACTATATAAATATATATACTAAACCTGGTGTGTCCATGTTCGAGGAGCATCTTGTAAATGTTCTCGCACAATCATTGTCCTCCTGTGTCCCCATGTGTCCTCCTGTGTCCCCTTCTGTCCAACATGTGTCCCTCTTCTGTCCCCGTGTCCTCCTTTGCCCCGTGTGAGCACTCTTGTCCCCGTATGTCTCCTCCTATTCCCCTGGTGCTGCCTCCTGTCCAATCCTGACTCCCTGTGTTGTTCTGACACCCCCCCCCCCCCCGGTCGTGTATTTCTCCATTGGTCCCTGTATTGTCCTGTGTGTCCCCCTGTGTTGTCCTGTGTGTCCCCTCATGCCCCCCGTGTGGTCATGTGTGGTCCTGTGCGTCCCCCTGTGTGGTCCTGTGTCCCCCCATGTACCCTCCAGTCCCCTTGTGTTGTCCTGTGTATCCCCTGTGTCCCCCTGTGCTGTCCTGTGTGTCCCATGTGGTCATCCAGCCCCCCGCATGTCTCCTCCGCTCCCCCTGTGTAAAATAATTAGCAGCAATGCGGCTCACCTCACCAGTGATTCCAGCGGCGATCAGCAGACCTCTTATTTCCAGTGTGGCTCCCTCTAGTGAAGGATCGCATCATCAGCAGAAGCCTTCACTAGGGGAAGCATGATAGAAAAAATTGTGAAAATTTAGTTTTTGAGAAAATCGATTTGAAAGTTTCATATTTTTAAACTGGGTAAAATTACAACGGTCAAAAATTGTATTTTGTTGGTTAAAATTACACTTCGCTGGGGTTCACCATACTGCATACTAAGTTCTGTATACACAAGCTATACATCATAGAAACGGACAGCGTTCTGCTACTCTAGAGTGGCCTCCGGAATCTGGAGAATTCCTGGTGGCCATCTTTCTGGCATCACTTTTTGCCTAAAATTCTTGTTCGAGAAGCCACTTTTCACATTCCAAGCCTCTGCAAATCATATGCAGAAGCTGTCTATGGGCATTCAGTGCCAGGAGTTTGTCGGGATTTGTGGTCGCGTGGGCCCTTAGAGGATACCGGAGTTGGATCATCAAGACAACTGTAATTAGAAGTATATAGAGGCTGCAATATTAATTTCTCTTTAAACAATACCAGTTGACTGGCAGCCCTGCTGGTCTATTTGGCTGCAGTAGTGTCTGAATCAGACCAGAAACAAGCATGCAGATAATCCTGTCAGATCTGACAATTTAATTAACACCTGATATGCTGCATGCTTGTGCCTATTAGAGGAAGATGATCAGCAGGATAGCCAGGCAACTGGTATTGTTTAAAAGGAAATAAATATATCAGCCTCCATATCACTGTCATTACAGTTGTCCTTGAGGCCTCTTTCACAGTAGGACGTTGCGGTTTGATGCAACGTTAAAGTCGAAACACAAATTACACCGCAACGCCCTAAAAAAGTCGCAACACAACTTAATGCCCCTTTATCGTCGCATACAGTAGAGCATACAGGCAATGAAAAGTATGCTTCCAAGTCATTACTGAGCATGTGCAAACAGTCCAATGTAGCTAATAATGTGTATAACGCACAGCATGCAGCACTTTCTAATAACGATACACGTTACACAAACGCAACGTGTGCACTGTGAATGTCGCACAGACTTAGTATTGCTGTACATTAGTCTGCGTTGAAACATTTTCTAACGTGCAACTTTAACGTCGCACTGTGAAAGAAGCCTTAATGAAAAGTTAAATATTCATGTTTAATTTAGAAACAATAAAGGACTTTTTTTTTTGTGTGTTTTAGGTCTATTTTTTGTTTGTTTTTTTATTGTTTGGGGAAATGGGTACATCAGTATCCCTATACTCATTTCACATGGGGAGGGAGCAAGCATCTAGGAGTATTCTTGTTTAAGAGGACCCCTGGATGCCACCATGAATCACCCCCCCAGGGGTCGATGCCACCACCTCCTCTTGGGCACCGGAAGTGGGGAGGAACCCCTTGTCCATGGATTGGAGGACAAGGGCTCTCGTGGAGAGAGGGAGGCTTGGCTGCTCGTCTCTTCCAGAGCACCCCCTCTCCCCATACCCAGGACAATGCGAGCTGCTATAGCTCAAGATGCAAAGCGCCACATGATCCAGGCTCTGGGTGCTGGCTACACCTGCCTGCATGGGTGACAAGGAGTTAAAAAAAAGCTTGGCAGAGGGGAACCCCATGCTGTCCATTTTTATGAAATGTATATAATGTTTATACAGAACTCAGTATGCAATACAGTATACCATAGCAAAGTGTTGATTTACCCAGTTTAAAAACATTTTTCCTATGGAACTTCAAAATCTATTTTCTCAAAAACTACATGGTCTTTTCACAATTATCTTTTACCATGTTTCTACTAATCTCCCTAATGATGATGATGATAGCATGTACATGGGCTTTATTATTAGCCACGGAAGTCGGCACTATTGACTTCAATGGCAGAACAAGAATGTCTGATTTTCGAGTTTTTACTTTGAACTGCCAAACTCTGATGTGAAAATCAGAACTGTTCCAATTCCAAGCTTTTTAAAGTCTTCTCTTTACAGCTGAATCTGAGGCTTGCTTACTTTGACAGCTATTAAGCTATGATTGGGACGTTGGTCCCTCGAACTGCCTATCGTGCAACCTATTGACTCTCAGAAACTTGTCTTTGCATGCTTTGGGTCAGTATTGTTTATTATCGGTACCCTTTTCACTGTATTTTTATAGGAACACGCTACTTTCAGTACAATACTATTTAACTACTGCTCACAAGGGTATGGTAAAACAGTGTGTTCCAACACTACTTTTGTGCATGGCTGGATTTCAGGCAAGGCCACAAATGCCATGGCCTAGAGCACCAGGAAAGCAAGGGGTTGGCTGTGGGCAGAAGGGTGGCAGTAGCAGTTAGGCCAGACCCACATTATAAGTGCTTTTTTGAGTGCTTGCTTATGATTAGCGCTTGTTGATCGCTTGTTAAAAAAATCACTCCCATTCACTTTTATTAAAAACGCGTAAAAATCTCCGCGATGAATCGCGTACATTATCGCAGCAATTTTAGTGAAAGTGAATGGGAGTAATTTTTTAACAAGCGCTCAGCAAGCGCTAATCAAACGCAAGCGCTCACAAAAGAGCTTATAGTGTGGATCCGGCCTTAGCCTGCCGAACATTTGTCCTGCTAGACAGAGTTTGCACATAGTGGTGGGAGGCTACCAACAACTGGATCTGGGACTCGAAGAAGGAATGGGCAATGAACAGGTACTTACAGTGATCTACGAGCTGCCTGTCACTCACCGAATGTGCCGCTCACCATAGAGCTTACAATCTAAACCCTGCCATCATTTCACTAACTGTCCTCTGAGAAGCTTATAATGTACTCCCCGTCATCTCTTCACTTATCGTCCACAGAGGAGCCTACAATGTAATCCCTGCTGTAATCCCTGTTGGAGAGGAATTTAGGATGTTGTGGGTCCGGGGCAGGTGGTAATAGCGGGCATTGGCCAGTAAAAAGTACAAATCTGGCGCTGCTTTTGTGCAGATATAGAGAGGTGAAAGTAGTCAGGAAAAGTTGGGACACCTGTAGATATTAGTAGCAACAACTTTGAGACAGGGTTCAAGGTGTTTGTTACATTTTGGAACTCAGATACCTTTAAAGGTGAAATTTCCTAAAACCACTTCTTACTAGGCGTTTGCATCATAAAAGGAATATATAAATCATATCAAATTTCATGTTTCTATGTTGAAGGCTTTTGAACTGGGTGATGATGAGTTGTGTCTTTTATATACATAGACTGATATATACAGTAGATATCATATCTCAAGGTGTGTTTCTGCAATCAATATTAGGACGCAGAGGCACATTCTGCATACTATCACCAGCCTCTATGTCAGGGGTCTCAAACTCAATTTACCTGGGGGCCGCAGGAGGCAAAGTCAGGATGAAGCTGGGCCGCATAAAGGATTTCACAAAAAAAGTCAATCAGCAGCTCCCTCCCTTTCAGCTTCAGCTCTGCCCCTCCTGACGTCAATCGCGGCGCATCGCTGCCTCTCTCCGCCCCTCTCTGTGAAGGAAGAGTGAGAGGGGCGGGCAGAGGCGGCGATGCGCCACGAATGAAGTCAGGAGGGGCAGAGCTGAAACTGAAAGCTCTGCCCCTTCCAGGAAATGCCGGCGGATTGCCCCCAGGGCGATTTGGGGGCTCTGCAGCCCTCGTTTAGCGGCGGGGATGCGGCGGATTACTTGGGAGCACTGAAGCGAACTATAAGGAAGCTTTTGCCGGCGCGGGCCACAAAATATTGTATCGAGGGCCGCAAATGGCTAGCGGGCCGCGAGTTTGAGACCCCTGCTCTATGTCCTTATACTGTGCCCCCAGGCTCCCCCTGTGCTCTGCTGTCCCCCCTTAAATAAACCGCCAGGCTAGCGAAACACAGATTGTCGCTAGTCGGCTGTTTACATTCAGACTGCCACTCACCACTGGTCCCCCGCCTACCGTAAGCTTCCTCCAATCGGCTTACAGAGGCAGGGAGGGAAGGGATGCAGGCAGGGAGCTGCGCTATACAGAAGGCGAGGGAGCGGCAGTGAGTGGCAGCCTGAATGTAAACAGCCGACTAGTGACAATCTGTGTGTCGCTAGCCTGCTGGTTTTTATAAAGGGGGATAGCAGAGCACAGGGGGAGCCTGGCGGCACACTAAAAGGACACAGAGACTGGTAATAGTATGCAGAATGTGCCTCTGTGTCCTAATATTGATTGCAAAAACCCACCTTGGGTTCTCTTTAATCTCCTACATGATGCAGTCAGTTGAAAACTATATCCTTGTTCATTTTAAAGAGGTCTTTCATAATCACCCACTTCTTTTAGGGAAGCAAACTTTTTATTATTTTTTTTAAATTGTTGTCTGGTGTTATGAATTGCTACTAATATGGTATGTGCCTGTTTCCATTCAGCCATGCTTAACCAGTGCTAATTAAAATTAATGCCTTATTAACTGACTCTTATTCCTGCACACTCCCATCACTGCACCCAGCTGTCTAACAGCAGCTGAGCTCCATGGTCCATTCAAGAGACAATTTCATTGGCTCTTGACCCTGTGATCACTGTGAGCCAATCACAGTGATCACAGCATTTAACTAGGAAGGGGCCAGAGCCTACTGGCCATATCTAATGAAAACAAATGTAACCATATAATCAAAGTCTGCTACACTATTTTGAAAAGCTCATGTTATACTCAACTAGTTTGAAAGGGCACAATGAAAATCAGTAAATTCATTGGTTTGCACTTTGGTGTATTGTCGAGTAGTGTGTCTGAGATACTGTACAGCTATTTACAATTTTTACAGTTTTCCGGTCTTGAAACTCAGATATCTATGTACTGCTGTGGTACTGAATTTCGTTGTGATTTTCCAATAAAAGCTTGATTAAATTATTAAACAATTACCTCATAATCAGATTTTAAAAACTCATCCAGGATCATTTCATAAATTGCTGGTCTAAGTCGTAAATCTCCTCTTGGCAAATACTTGCTTATAGCCTATAAGGAAGAAAAGCAAAATAAAAATTAAAACGTGTATAACATTAGTTATGTAGAAAGCCAGCGTAACAGTTTAATAAAGGTGCCAGGATGACACATTCACAATATACCAATAATAGATGCCCACAATTTTCAAAAAGTATTACAAATAAGTTTTGTATATAGCAAATTCAGTCTTTGCTAGCATGCATAGAAGTACCTCGATTCGCTGCTCAATACAAACAGTGTGTAGAGCAGGGAGAAGGACACAGTACTCTATAAGTTCACTATGTTTAGTAGGTCCAGTCTTCCATCTTTTGCTAAATGTGAACTTTAATCAAACCAACATAGGGTGCTGGTAATATCGCTGCGTGCCAATTACAAGAGGAGGAAGGACTCAAGAAACTTTTGCATAAAATGCCACTCAAACCCGGCACTATACATTAGAGAGTGCTTTGAGGCATATCACACACACAGCAATTATTAGGTTTCATTTTCTATTTTTTTTTTCATCTGACATATTTTACTGGTCTTTTCTTCCTTTCCTGTATATTCATATCACTTAATGTCCCTCAAAGGAGCTTACAGTTAACCTACCACTATGTTTTTGGGTTGTGGGAGGAAACCGGATGCTTGAAGAAAATCCAAGAAAACATACAAACTTCCAACAAATAGCTTTTTGGCAGGAATTAAACTTTGGACCCTGCTGCAATGCAAAAATGTTAGCTACATAAGGCCTTTTTTTAACACATGCTTAGACTTTACTCTGAGGACCACACCCCATCTTCTGACCCTTGGCTTGAATTGGCTTCTGATCTTTGTTTTTTCTCTAATCCTGTTAGACTTCCAATTGTAAGTTCCAATGTATTTGTCATCACTATTAAGAAAAGTGATCTATTGAAATTAGCCAGGTTTGGCTTCTGTTACAAATGCGTTTGGTTAGGGAACACAATGGCAGAGAAACGCAAGACATGATTTGAATAAGTTTAAACAAATGTTTATTCTAGAGTGCACGCGTGAAATAATTACAACAACTCAAGACAAAGCAATATCCCAAAACCCCGCAATCATAAACCCTGAATACCACCATCTATCTATCTAATGCAAATATACACAATATTGTACAGGGCATGTATACAAGAAACACAGGAGGCTACTGGAGACAATGTTGTGAAGGCAACTGGAGACAGTGCTGTAGAGGCAACTGGAGATAGTGCTGTAGAGGCAAATGTAGTCAGTAGTGTAGATCAGTATTAGTAGAGACAAAAAGGACACACAGATAGAGTTAATAAATAAATAAGCCCCCCCCCTTTTATACCTTACTACCTCACCACTCTCTATTATATTTGCGGCAAGTCAGCGGTTATATCTGCTAGCCGCACAATACTACTCAGTACGCTACTGACATCGCATAGACGTCGCTCACTCCCGTTTGGTCTGGTGAGCGTGTGCCAGGATCTAACGTTTGGCCTGCCTACAGCCTCCCTGGAAGTGTCCAAACTGAGACCGTGACTCCCTGGTGGCCCTCTGGATTCCCCGCCTGGAGATGGATCGTGAGCCTGGTCCCTGGCCCCTAAAGGGACAAACGCTATCAGAGGCTGTGTCCTACGAGCAGCCATTTCTGAACAGGTGAGACCTGTCCTTGGCAGGGTGGATGCTCTTATTCATTTGTCAATCAGAGCGCTCTCTCTTTTGCATGTTTTTACTTTCTCTAGTGGATACTGAGAGCTGCCTAAGGAGGATTGCCAGATCGCACCAACAGGGAACTGTCTACATTCCCGATTTGCATAACACAGATAGAGTTGTCTCGAACCTCCCATTTTAGGTTCGCAAACCTTGAACGCAAATATGCGAAAAAAGTTTGCGAACCTGCAAACTTTTCGAATCGCCATAGACTTCAATGGGCAGGCAGACTTTCAAAACTACAAACACTAATTGTGGCCACAAAAGTGATGGAAAAGATGTTTCAAGGGGTCTAACACCTGTGGGGGGGGCATGGCGGAGTGGGATACACGCCAAAAGTCCCGGAGAAAAATCTGGATTTGACTCACAGCAGGGTTTAAGGGCAGAACTCACATTTTATTGCTAAATTGGAGGCCTAAATTGCTTTAAAACATCTTGCATGTGTATACAACAGTCAGGTAGTGTAATTAGTGTACTGCTTCACACTGACAGACCAAACTCACTGTGTAACGCACTGCAAACAGCTGTTTCTGTAGTGACGGCCATGCTGGACTGGTGCACACCATGGCGAGAGTGCAGGCCATGGCGGTTTTCAAGCCCATATGGTCGGGCTGAGGTAGCTCAATGAAAGAACAACAGTGACCGAGTGTCCAGCTGATCGAATTTGGTCTGTCCACAATGAGGCAACAACCTTATTATCTTCTTGGGTCAGGTGTGCCCCTCCCAACCCCAACACACTAATTTAGCCGGTCTTTTCTTCATTGTGATACGCAAGCCCCTTCACCGCAGCAAGGTAACGATCATGAAGAGGAATTGACACATGTACATGCATTTTGTTTTGTTGTTGCAGCCGCAGTGCAGCCAGAAAAATTAGGCAGGCATGTAGACGCACCCAAAAAATTTTTATAGCGGCCGCTGCTAGCAGCAGCCTTAAAAATTCAGGATTCCCAGTGGAGTCCTTGACCCTGTTAGTGGTGGCGGAGAAGGCGGTCAAGCGGCCTGCAGGCAGAGATGCTGTGTGGGGACCGACTTAGTCTTGGGGCAGGCAGTCACACAGCGTGCAGACAGAGATGCTATGTGTGGGGACTGTCTTCGGGCAGGCCTGACTGTGCTTTGCAAACCAGGCATCCGTGGTCAGATGGACCCTGGACCCAACGCTGTGCCAGAGATGACACCACTTGCCTTTCAACATCATGGCCCAGTTTGGGTATCGTCTTTTTTGAGAAATAATTGCGGCATGGTATCTTACACTGTGGTGTGTGGCTTTGCTTTTGTATGCTGCTTTTCCTCAGGTGGTCATCCCATTGCAGTTTGTGCTTTGTAATCATGTGCCTTCATAAGGTAGTTGTGCCTACGCGGGTCTTGGTTTTTCCATGGCTCAATTTTCGGTGGCAGAGAGTACAGATGGCATTGCTCTCATCTGAGGCAGACACACAAAATGTCCACACCACTGAGCCCTGAAATGATGGCACTTTGGTGATGGCTGCCTTCGGAGTGTTAAGTGGGGTGCCAGAATCAGAGCAGGAGGAGGAAGATATGTCACGCTTCTGTGCAGAAGCTGAGAAAGATGAGGTGTTCTGTGTTAAATAGTCAACTACGTCCTGACAATATTGGGGGTTGATGGCACATGCCTTCTTCTGAACACTGTACTTTAGTCGAGGGCCGCACAAAATCACGACAGCATGACCTCGAAAAGACCTGCCGGGTGGCCTGCCTTTGGCTCTGCCTCTTGTTTTGTCCATATTGGGGGGGATGAAGTGAAAAGTATGCACTGACTTGACTAATATGATGTGCGGTTACACAGGTGCAGTGAAAAGGTTGCAGTGACTGCTGGTACAACAATGTGTGGTTACACAGGTGCAGTGAAAAGGTTGCAGTAACTGCTGGTACAACAATGTGCAGTTACACAGGTGCAGTGAAAAGGTGACTGCTGGTTCAACAATGTGCGGTTATACAGGTGCAGTGAAAAGGTGACTGCTGGTACAACAATGTGCGGTTACACAGGTGCAGTGACTGGTATATAAAACTGTGTGCTGTTACACAGGTGCAGTGAAAGGTATGCATGGACTGGTATTACAAATGTGCAGCTGTCACACACACAGGTACAGTGAACAGGTATGCAGTGACTGGTACATAAAACTGTGTGCTGTTACACAGATTCAGTGAAAGGTATGCACGGGACAGGTATTACAAATGTGCAGCTGTCACACACACAGATACAGTGAAAAGGTATGCAGTGACTGGTATATAAAACTGCGTGCTGTTACACAGGTGCAGTGATGCAGTATGCACAGAGTGGTATTACAAATGTGCAGCTGTCACACACAGTTGCAGTGATAGGTACTGACTGCTTGTAGAATATGTGCAGTCACACACACAGGTGCAGTGAAAAGGTAGGCATTGAATGTGCTGGGTCTGGCACAGTATAGCAATTAGCAAGGGCCAGCTGCGACACACAAGGCTGTAAAATGCAGTGTCAGTGGCACACACACTAAAAAAAAAAAACACTTCACAAGAACATTAGCTCGGAAAAGAGCTCTTTTTGTGGTGCTTTTCAACAACAAATATCAGCTAGGAGCAAGCTACAAGAGCCTAACTACGCTTTCCCTATCTCTGCAGCAAGTTCCTCTCCCTTCTCTCACTACTGCAGCAACACTGAGTGAAATCATGGCCGACCTTCCTGCCTAATATAGGGGGGGCCTCCAGGAGGGAGTGCAGCCTGATTGCCATGTGTCTGCTGACTGTGATGTAGAGGGCCAAAGCTTAGACCAATGATGTAGTATAGGGGCAGGTCGAACTCGCCATAAAGTTCATGTTTTGACGCGAACGCGAACCTCCAATGTTCGCGCAAATAAGTTTGCGGACAAACCGTTCGGGACAACTCTACACACAGACACTGGGAGCCTGATTTGGTATAATATCGCCTGGTAAAGGTGATGTAGTGTGAATGTACAAATATACTCACAAATGTGGGTTGCTTCCAGAGGCAACCACTCGTCCATGCATGTGGGGAGGCACCGTCCTCACTCAGCCTTTCAGATCGGAATTTGGGTCACCGCTCTGAAAAAGAGTCACCCTACAACCCAGATGTAGGGCGAGAACCCTACTATTGTAGGGTGTATAGGATAAAATGGAACTAGTGCAGGAGGTGCCCGGAAAGTGCACCATTAATTGTTGGGAGATCGTATATCTTGAAAAAGGATACTCTAAAGGAATTGTAGTAAAAAGGTTTCAATATTTTTATTTTTATGATAATAGGCCTATGATAATGCGTTTCTCTGCGTAAGCCCAAACATAATCACAAGATAGAATAAGATAGTAGAAGATTAAAACAAGATAAAATAATATTCACAAAATCATATAAATACATAAATCAAATAAAGTAATGCCAAGAGGCTCACATTATCTATCTATCTATCTATCTATCTATCTATCTATCTATCTATCTATCTATGTATATATATATATACACGGTGGCCTAAAGGCCATTTTTAGGAATGAATCCCTGTATTAACAGGCGTATTTGGAGGGGTGCACATAGCGCACCTGCTATATGCGCCCATTGCCACTCTCCTGGGGGGCTTGCGCATCTCTGAAAAAAATA
Source organism: Hyperolius riggenbachi (assembly GCF_040937935.1). NCBI lineage: Eukaryota > Metazoa > Chordata > Amphibia > Anura > Hyperoliidae > Hyperolius > Hyperolius riggenbachi. The sequence goes on from NC_090650.1 coordinate 162,879,628, forward strand.
AATCACCCCCTCCCTCAGGTCCAAGCACTTCCTCCTGCTCCTTCCCATGATTCGCTGCCGCCAGTGCCATTACCGCTATGTTTCCATGCCTGGCGCCCAGCCCGTACAGCAGCAGGAGAGGTCTGACACACTTACAGTGTCGCACGGCATCCTGCAGTGTCTCTTGTTGCCCTGGCAAAATTGTCAGCTTCAAGTGAAGTCTGCAGAACGGTCTTCCCTTCCTCCCTCTATATTCCAGGAAACTCAGCTCAGAAGCAGTGGAATGCTGGGAGAACAGAACATCTGATTTTACCTTCTCCCCCGCTGGAGTGTGCAGGGACTTGCTGGAGCTCCAAACAACTGTTGCTGGATAATGGGACATTATCATTCCAGCCCAGCATGCAGCCTGTAATTATCTGCACAGCAGGCTGTGAGGCTGCACTAGCGATTGAGCTAATTATCCCCCTCTCATCATTGTCCTGTGGACTAAAGCCGGGTCTACAAGGCAGGATGTGTCTTTTCAATCGAGCCGCTTATGCGGCTCGATTGATAAGATCCGACAGGTCCGATCTCGCAGCGGCCGATTCCCTGCTCGTTCCCCATGAGCGGACAACAGCGGGGAATCGAGTGGAAGATAAGCAGCGCCGGCGGGGACGAGGGGAGGATCGAATCCGATGCACGTGCGGACGAGCGGGGACACGGCGGGTACGCGCGGGGATGCGGCAGAGTCGATCCGGCTGGTAATCGAGCCGCTGGATCACTCCGTGTAGACCCGGCTTTAGGGGCAGCAGGTATTTTAGACACACTCACACCCAGTCAGTCAAAACTTATATTGCACACATAATTCATTTGGTTCACCACTCTGTGTGCTAAGACTGTTTGCTACCACAGTACCAGCCAGGTTGAACATTTTATTGTATAAACCCATGGCAGCTTACCATTTCCTCTCAGAGCTGAAGCTAAGGTTAGAAATCAAACCATAAGGTGATTAGAGACGAACTGTAATAACCCATTATTATACAATCTATTCTGCAACAGCAGCAGTTGGCCAATACTTTCCCACTGCCCCACATTTTATTTCAGTTAGGCCTCATTCACCCAAAAACAAAAACGTAAGCATTTTGCATTTTTGTGCATTTTTTTCCCCTCCCAGCGCTCCATTGTGCACTGCGTTTTTTAAAAAAGCGCTTTTATAAGCACTTTGCCAGAGCGGTTTTGAGAGTCACTCCCTGACGCAAATCAGGAAGTGAACGCTTTGACCCGGAAAAGAATAAATACAATGTATTTATTCTAAAAAACGCTAACGCAATCGCCGCATAAAGTGGTTTTGTGAGCATTTAGCGCTCTACCTATACCTTCCAATACAGCAAAAACACCCCAAAAATGGTACAGGCACCGCTTTGCTGAACGCACAGCACACAAACTGTGCCGATATGAACCTTCTCATAGAAATTCATTGCACAAGCGTTTGCGCTTGAAAAAGGGCCGAAAATGCCCCTAGTGTGAATGAGCCCTTACAATTTCCATACTACAGCAGGCCACTGTTTTCCCACATAAATTCTGGGATTTTCCCAGAAGAAATAAAATTATGTGGGAAAGCATTGAGTAGCCTGCTGTAGAATGGATGGAAAAGTGTAAGAACTACTGAAATGTGGGAAAGCAGAGCCCTGCTGTAGTATAGAAATTGTAAATGAATGTGTTGTAAGGTTCATTGCATTTGACAATATGTGTACGTCCTTTACATACCTGGGGCTTCCTCCAGAATCCAGGCCCTTAAGTCTTGTAGTTCTCTTGTCCTCCTGGTCCTCATCCTTCATCTGCTGAGCGGCCAGGGCCGGAGTTAGACCAAGGCCGCCTATGCCACGGCCTAGGGCACCACAGGAGCAAGGGCACCAAAGCTGCAGGCTAAACTGTTGCAGCATCTGCAAGCTTGCAAATGCTGCAATGCAGGGAGATCAGGCGAGCGCCTGACAGCGGTACTCTGCTGCAAGCTGCCTGTGCAGCAGCCACCTTGCTCTCTGTGCACATTTGCATTGTGGCCGGCAGCTATGGACTTGGGCAGCATTGGAGGTGAAAGGAAGCGGAGAAATAAGCATCATTGATTGCTGCTCTGGTGTGAAGGCGAGCTGGCTACCTATACTGAAAGTGAAGGGGGGGGGGTGGGAAAAGGAGGGATTGAGGGAGTAATCAGGCTACCTATAGTAGAGGGGGGGAGGGGGCATCTCGCTACCTATACTGAAGGGGGCGGGCTGGTGACAGTGGCCTTCGCTACCTATACTGAAGGGGGCGGGCTGGTGACAGTGGCTTTGGGCGGTAAAGAGTACAAATCCGGCCCTGTGAGCGGCCCTGCAAACTGTGTACACTACTATGCGGCGTTGGCGGGATACTTTGAACGCACTCCCATAGAGCTTTATGTAAAGATACAGAATGCTCGCCACCACGGGAGCGCGATCAAGTAGGCGTGCCACCAGGTCAGCGTATGGGCAGTAGTGCATGACTTAGCTTAGTTCACACACCTTACCAGGCCACACAGCGGATCAAGGATGAGGGCAAGGATGTCAGAGAAGGAACTACAAGACTGCAGCCCCCGGTAAGTAAACAAGTGCTTTATCTGGTACTATTGGGGGGGAGGCACAATTGCAGTGCTTGCCATACGCGCTATTTTCCCTAGATATTCCTCTGAGTATTAATAATGCATGACTTTTGCGCATATGTGAATAACAATATACAGTACATTACCATAGTGGTATTAAAAAAATAATAAATAAAAATAAAATATAGAAATGTACCAAGATATATACAGTACATGATTGATATGGTTCCACCCAGATAGACAGCATTTTAATATCTTACCATGATGTTAAATTGAAAAGAATCACACAGTCCCAGTTTCCCCCTCTCAGTGTTAAAGCAATTCATCCCAGACTTAAATTTGAATTCCTGGCAAGCAAAAAAGCCCATTTCCTTTAACGATTTATTCAATGGAGCAGAAATAAAAAGATTTACTGAACTACAGACAGAATATAAGCTTTCCTCGTCCCAGCTTTTCAACTACCACAGAATACACCACTGGATAAAATCCCATAACATAGGTCTCCCTAAACTACCAGATCATATACTTACCCTACTAAACTTTAAAGGCCCAAGTAAAGGAGAAATATCCACTTGGTATGAAACCTTATTCACCACATCTAAATCGCCCCTTGAGCGGTATGCTCTCAGTTGGTCAAACGACCTAAACTGCCAGATCTCTTCAGCTCAACTTATTGCAGCTACTAACACAACCTTAAAGATCTCTAAATGTAACTCCCATTGGGAACAAACTCGAAAACTTCTATTTCGTTGGTACTACACCCCAAGAAGGTTAGCATCATTCTCAAAGGAAGTCTCTCCTCTATGCTGACATTGTGCATCTGCACAAGGTACGCTAGTACACATGTTTTGGGAATGTCCAATGATACTTACTTTCTGGAAACAGGTTGAGGCCTGGATAAACAATGTCTTTAATTTTAACCTGACAATCTCACCACAACTAGCGTTACTATTAGTGGGATTAGAGAAGCTCCCAAAACAAATAAGACCTCAGATAACCCATGTGATACTAACAGCACTCTCACTTATATCCGCAAACTGGAAAACAGCAGATCAAATCTCCATAGAACAGCTAAAACATACAGGCAAAAGAAATCTGCTTATCGAACAAAAAAATCAAAGACGGATCAATGGGAGGAAAATATAACTTTTATATCCCAGATTCCTGGATAGGGAACTAACTCACCAACTCACAGTAACAATACGGACTGATACTTAAGATTTCCTTTTCTTTGCGTTGTTATTAGGTTTAAAGTTAATGTTTAGGCTGTTATTTGTTATATTCTTACTCAGGCCAAGTAACAGATCTAAGGCGTTTCATGTCAAGGAAACACAATGCCCAAATGCATGTACTAGCTGATTAGTGAAATTCGAGTTGCATGGTAATTTTAGATATAACCCTCAACCTATTGAGGCTCCCTTGAGCCATCTGCTCAATAGGATCAGGTCTGTCCCTTCCAGGAGTAGGGAGAGAAAATTTACCTCCAGCTGCTCTGCGAAATGACAAAGGATAATGAGTGCATAATCAAACAAGTCTTAAAAAAAGATTAATTAGCGTAAAGTACAAGATTACTGTATGTCTGTTATATGGTTCTTCTGAGCCCAAAGTGGCATTGTATGCAATACGTATCTCCTTATTTGATCACAATGTATGACCTTTATCACTCAATAAACGTTTTATGAAAAAGAAAAAAAAAAAAAAAAAGAACTACAAAATATTTGTACCAATATATATGCGCACTCATATGTTGGCGCAATGTACACACTTAGAAGACTGCACAATATAATACATGGTTTACTCATAATATGGTGGAGAGGATGGTAAGGGATTTGTCTAGTAGTGGTAAGAGAGAGCAGGTGTTATGTGAGGGATAAGGTATGGTGCATTGGGGGGAAGCTATGTGTAACGATTGGGTGTTGCAACTCAGTCGTCTGATTATTAGGTGATCTGCAGTATCACCAATAATACAGACGCTATACCTGATTATATGGTGATCTGCAGAATCACCAATAATACAAGTATGAAAGATGAAGACCGAGAGCCCAATATAGTGTAATATGTATTGGTAGGATATGGACAGTATAATAAAAGTAAGTCTTATACTCTCAAACCAGGGTTGCCTCAGAAGCAACCACTGTTAAGGCAGGTGGGGAGAACGAGCCTGTCCCCACTCAGGAATAAAACGTCGCTCTCTGCGGATAGAGGAATCTGTAGGGTAGAAACACCCTTCCACCAAGGGTGGACTTCTGGATGCGTTAAGAAATACAGAGGCGCCGAAAGTATAAAAATAACTAAAAAGTTTAAAATGTTTTGGTTGCGGTGGTGGACCAGCTAACCATAAACGGACGACAAAGCTGTCGATTTTCAAAACATATAATTTATTCAAAAGCTCCCAATATACATTTGCAACGCGTTTCACGGGCATCAAGCCGCTTCTTCAGGCAATAAGGGTCAGGAGCAACAAACACTGAAAATGACAGAGATACATGGCATGCATCAGCAAACTGTGTGTGGTACAGCTGTATAGTAAATTACATACAAACATAATCTTTTTGGTATGAAAAAGTGTTATCGCTTATTTGCTTGTGCTGGCCTGTTAAAAATTACTCCTATTCGTGTGTTAGACATTGCGTAAGTTAAAGTACAACTAAATGATTATTTTAGTGACTTCGCACTATTCTCTACCTGGATAATATATGACTATTGGATTGTGCTGGTAAATAAGGCAGTGAGTTACAATTAGGTGCGGAGAGGCAGGTGTAGTACATGAGTGTCTGAGGTAATGATGATAGGTTGTGTGAGTGGAGGGGAATAAAAACTTACCAGCGTCTCGTCGGGATGATGCTTGTAGTATAGCTAGCTACAATGTAGTATAAATGGTGCTTGGTGCAACAGTAGGTATGGTTGGATAGACCTCACCAGAGGAGCTGGAAGGCCTATCAGGAACTGTAACTGAATAGTTTAACTGGACCTTACCAGAGGAGCTGGTAAGGCACTATCAAGTACAGGTACAGGAAACGTTAAGCAAAACCTTACCAGAGAAGCTGGCAAGGTACTAACAATACAATAAATGTCTATAGAGCAAACCTTACCAGAGGAGCTGGCAAGGCTTGTCAGAGCAAGTGACTGTATAGTTTGAGCAGACCTTTCCAGACATACGAATGATAAACGAAGGCTTAAGAAGCCGAGGAGAGCTCCCAGCCGCGCCCACCAGGCAATCAGCCAATCCGCGCGGTGTGAGTCACCTCAGACATCAGCCGACCGGCAGGTCAGCTGACGCGCCTTCTACCTGCATAAAGGTCCTGTCTCCGCGCACCCGCGCGAGACAGAAACCCTATGAGCAGGAGACAATACCGTTCCCGGCGTGCTAGACACAGACGGAACGAAAGAAGCCTTAATACATGGGCGGAAGGCGCTGCGGATATAACCTGCGTGTCTGCAGCCGCCATGTCAGTAGTTGTTCCGGTCCCCCCCCCCCCCCCCCCATCTAGGCGTGGACTCCGGACACGATCCCCCTGGCCTGTCAGAGTGCAATCTATGAAACTCTTCCCTGAGTTCTTCTGCATGCATGCGGGAAGCTAGCACCCAAGATCTCTCCTCTGCACCATACCCTCTACAGTGGACTAAGTACTGTACAGAATTACATACCACCCGAGAATCCAAGATCTGTTCTATCTCGTATTCAGGTTCTCCATCAATCACCACAGGGGGGGGGGGGGGAATCCACACACACGGCAGGCTTCAAGAGGGACACATGGAACGTTCTACCACCCCTGAAGCTGGGTGGGAGCGACACAACATAAGTGACATTGTTGACTTTCTTGGAAACAGGATATGGCCCTATAAATTTAGAACCCAATTTGGCAGAAGGCTGTTTTAAAGCAAAATGTCGAGTAGAAACCCACACCAAATCGCCTGGCGTGAATTCCCATTCCACCGAACGTTTCTTATCAGCCTGTCTTTTCTGGGTAGCAAAGGCTCTTTTTAAATTCCCTTTGACCATTCCCCAGATCTCCCTCAAGGTTACCTGCCACTCCTCAAAAGTCGGAAAAGATGATGATACCACAGGCAGAGGAGAGAATTTCGGCGATCTCCCCGTAACAATCTGAAAAGGGGAGAATCCCGAAGAGGCACACCTCAAATTATTATGAGCAAATTCTGCAAAGGGCAGGAACCTGACCCAATTCATCTGGGCATCAGCCACGTAACATCTAAGGAATTGCTCCAAAGACTGGTTGACCCTTTTGGTTTGGCCGTTTGTCTGTGGGTGGTAGCCGGAGGAAAATGACAACTTCATTACCATATGATGACAGAAGGCCCTCCAAAACCTGGAGACGAACTGGACTCCCCTATCTGACTCCACACTTTCTGGGATCCCATGCAGTTTGAAGATGTGGTGGATGAAGAGCTCTGCCAGTTCCTGCTGTTAGGTGCGAGAGCAGGAGCTGTTGACCGCCCCACTATGTTTGTAGACCACCCAAGCGCAGAGTCTAAGTGACCACGGGTCTTCACCCACGACCCCTTGAGGGGAAGCAGGACCACTACCCCAGGAGGGGGAAGTGGAACTTCGCTGCCTAGTACCCACCAGGTTGCGCTCAGGATAATCCCACAGTGGGTTGGAGAACAGATGACGTCTCGATGTGGAGAGCCAGGTACAGGCAAGATCGAGATCGAGGAACAAGCCAAGGTCAGGGCAGGCGGAGATCAGGATAGTCAGGAACAGGCCGGAGATCAGGGCAGGCTGCAGACAACAACACGGTAGAACAAGCCAAGGGTCAAGACGGGCAGCAGACGAGAGTAGTCGGGGTCACAAGCCAAGAGTCAATACCAGGAAATACGATCAGAGTAACTACAGGTTCACTAGGCACACGCTGTATGAACAAACAGCACAGAGTAAAGGGCAGACCTGTTTAAATAGGGCAATGGGCGCCAAAATTAACGCCTGCGCATGCGCGCAGCGCGCAACGCTGAGTGCGCGTGCGCACGGCCTTGCGCGCACATGCGCGCAACCCGATTCGCGCACTGCGCACAACTCTGCGCGCGCATAGCGGAACGCTGTGCGCGTCATCACAGCAATGAGGCACTATGAATCCCAGCGTGCCCGCGCACGTAAGGATGCGCCCGCGGCGATAACGGAGGGGACCTGGCTGGTGAGTATGACATTGCCCCCCCCCCCCCCCCCCCCCCAGAGGCGACCTCCGGGTGCCTCCTGGACACGGCTTTTCAGGAAACTAAATGTGAAACCTCCTGACCAACCTTGGTGCATGTACATTTTGAAAAGGTTCCCAAGAATTCTCTTCTACTCCGAACCCCTTCCATTTCACCAAGTACTGAAAGGATCTTCCTCTTCTTCTGCAATCCAGAATTCTCTCAACTTCATATTCTTGAGGGTGATAGCCAGACGAGAGACAAGGCTTGATACTCAGAAGTTTACAGAGTTCCTTCCAGAATTTAGAGGTGAACTGTGAGCCCCTGTCGGACACAATCTCAGAAGGGAGACCATGGAAACGGACGATCTCTTTCAGAAACACCTGAGCAGTTGTTGCGGCCGAAGGGACACCTTTTAAAGGTACAAAGTGAGCCATCTTGGTAAAACGGTCGACTACCACCAGGATAGTAGTGAACCCCTCAGAAGGTGGTAGATCGACAATGAAGTCCATGGCAATCTTGTCCCACGGCCGCTCTGGAATGGACAATGGGTTGAGCAGACCCCAAGGCTTAGATCTGGAGCTTTTAGATCTTGCACAAATCTCACAGGAACGTATGAATTGCTTACAGTCCTTAGACAAAGTTGGCCACCAGAAGTTTCTCCGGAGAAGTTCTAGCGTTCTAGAGATTTGTGCAAGATCTAAAAGCTCCAGATCTAAGCCTTGGGGTCTGCTCAACCCATTGTCCATTCCAGAGCGGCCGTGGGACAAGATTGCCATGGACTTCATTGTCGATCTACCACCTTCTGAGGGGTTCACTAGTATCCTGGTGGTAGTCGACCGTTTTACCAAGATGGCTCACTTTGTACCTTTAAAAGGTGTCCCTTCGGCCACAACAACTGCTCAGGTGTTTCTGAAAGAGATCGTCCGTCTCCATGGTCTCCCTTCTGAGATTGTGTCCGACAGGGACTCACAGTTCACCTCTAAATTCTGGAAGGAACTCTGTAAACTTCTGAGTATCAAGCCTTGTCTCTCGTCTGGCTATCACCCTCAAACCAACGGGCAAGACTGAGAGGACAAACCAGACATTAGAACAGTACTTACGCTGCTTCTCTTCTGCCACTCAAGATGACTGGTCCACTCTGCTTGCCACGGCAGAATTTGCCTATAACAACTCTGTTCACACTGCCACCAAACTGTCTCCATTCTTCGCCAATTTCGCTTTCCATCCAGTATCCTTACCCGGATTTGTGGCCGAATCTTCAGTGCCTACGGTTCAAAACAGACTCAATTTTCTGGTGGAGAATTTCAAGAAATTACAGTCTATTCTGCTGAAATCCCAAAAGAGTTCCAAGTTCTGGGCTGATAAGAAACGGGAGAAGGGTCCTTGCTTTACCACTGGTGATCTGGTATGGTTATCCACCAATAACTTGCATCTCCGTTGCCCCTCCAGGAAGTTGGGGCCCAAGTTCGTGGGACCTTTTCCTATTGAGAGAGTCATCAGCCCGGTGGCTTTCAGACTGAAGCTTCCTACCTCCATGAATATACATCCAGTTTTCCATATATCCTGCCTGAAAAGAGTCGTTCCTGACATTTTTAACCGCTCACCTTCCCCTCCTCCTCCTGTACTGCTTAATGACCATGAGGAATATGAAGTTGAGAGAATTCTGGATTGCAGAAGAAGAGGAAGATCCTTTCAGTACTTGGTGAAATGGAAGGGGTTCGGGGTAGAAGAGAATTCTTGGGAACCTTTTCAAAATGTACATGCACCAAGGTTGATCAGGAGGTTTCACATTCAGTTTCCTGAAAAGCCGTGTCCAGGAGGCACCCGGAGGTCGCCTCTGGGGGGGGGGGGGCAATGTCATACTCACCAGCCAGGTCCCCTCCGTTATCGCCGCGGGCGCATCCTTACGCGCGCGCGTGGGCACGCTGGGATTCATAGTGCCTCATTGCTGTGATGACGCGCACGGCGTTCCGCAATGCGCGCGCAGAGTTGTGTGCGTGCGCAGTGCGCGCATCGGGTTGCGCGCATGTGCGCGCAAGACCGTGCGCACGCGCACTCAGCGTTGCGCGCTGCGCGCATGCGGAGGCGTTAATTTTGGCGCCCATTGCCCTATTTAAACAGGTCTGCCCAACCCACTGTGGGATTATCCTGAGCGCAACCTGGTGGGCACTAGGCAGCGAAGGATAATCCCACAGTGGGTTGGAGAACAGATGACGTCTCGATGTGGAGAGCCAGGTACAGGCAAGATCGAGATCGAGGAACAAGCCAAGGTCAGGGCAGGCGGAGATCAGGGTAGTCAGGAACAGGCCGGAGATCAGGGCAGGCTGCAGACAACAACACGGTAGAACAAGCCAAGGGTCAAGACGGGCAGCAGACGAGAGTAGTCGGGGTCACAAGCCAAGAGTCAATACCAGGAAATACGATCAGAGTAACTACAGGTTCACTAGGCACACGCTGTATGAACAAACAGCACAGAGTAAAGGGCAGACCTGTTTAAATAGGGCAATGGGCGCCAAAATTAACGTCTGCGCATGCGCGCAGCACGCAACGCTGAGTGCGCGTGCGCACGGCCTTGCGCGCACATGCGCGCAGCGCGCAACGCTGAGTGCGCGTGCGCACGGCCTTGCGCGCACATGCGCGCAACCCGATGCGCGCACTGCGCACGCGCACAACTCTGCGCGCGCATAGCGGAACGCCATGCGCGTCATCACAGCAATGAGGCACTATAAATCCCAGCGTGCGCGCGCGTAAGGATGCGCCCGCGGAGATAACGGAGGGGACCTGGCTGGTGAGTATGACACCTGCGCAGTGGAGAGTCCGTCCAAGGGAATAAAGTAGGCCATCTTACTGAATCTGTCGACTACCACCCATATGACTGTTTTACCATCCGATCTAGGCAATTCACCTACAAAATCCATGGACACATGGGTCCATGGCTGCTCCGGTACCAGAAGTGACTGTAAGGTACCTACAGGAGCCCGCCTAGAGACCTTACTCCTAGCACATACGGAGCAATTCCCAACAAACTCTTTGCAATCTGACACTATCGAGGGCCACCAGACACAACGGTCCAGCAATTCCTGTGTGCGAGCCACACCTGGGTGACCAGCATTCTTATGAGTATGAAATACATGAAGAATCTTATATCTGAACTGTAACGGTACAAAGAGAACCCCTTCTGGCTTCCCTTCGGGGACCTCTTGTTGAAATGGCCTCAACGTGGGTACCCAATCCACCCAGGTATCTACCCCAAGGGGTTCAGAGGAAAGCTCAGAAGTCCCCTCCACTTGAATTTCGGTAGCGGCTATGGTAACCTTCTCCAAACAATGATGATGACAATACGGAGACCAACTCAACAACTGTCTGGAACTCCAGTTGATCTGAGGAGAATGTTTTTTAAGCCACGGCATACCCAGAATGACAGTGGAGGTGGACATCTCGAGCACCAGAAACTGTATCTGTTCTTTATGCAAGACCCCTAGTTGCCATAACAATACAGGAGTCTGAGTAATGGTTTGTTTAATCGGCAATGGAGAATCATCCACTGCCGTAATCTGCACCTGTCGTCCCACAGAAGTTAAAGGAAAACCAAACTTGATGGCGAAATCATAAGCCATAACATTGACAGCCGAACCCGAGTCTATAAAGGCCTGAGGGGAGTGAACCTGCCCCTCCCAGGTGATAGAACACGGGAGTAATAAACGTTTATTATTTAGAGTTAAGACTGGATCGCCTAGGGTAGTACCTCCAGCTACTCCTAGGCGATAGAGTTTTCCGCCTTCTTGGGACAACTAGATACCATATGCCCTTTCTCAGCACAATAAAGGCATAATTTCTCGTTGCGTCTCCTGCTTTTCTCAAACTCTGTGAGCTTGGCTTGCCCAATCTGCATTGGCTCATCCGGAGGTGGAGAGGAAGGCACAGGAGCCGAGAAAGTACCGGAAGCAAATCTACTTGGTATTTTACCCCGAGCTTGCTTCTGATAACGAACTCGCCGATCAATTTTAATAGCCAGTGAAATGGCCTCATCCAATGTCTTAGGTTCAGGATGTCCTAACATTAAATCGGCAACTGCATCAGATAATCCAGACAAAAAGCAATCTAAGAGTGCGTACTGCCCCCACCTGACTGACACTGCCCATCTCCTAAACTCCGCTGCGTAAGTTTCGACAGGATTATGCCCTTGCCTGAGGGTCTTCAATTTACTCTCTGACGTCATTGCTAAATCGGGATCATCGTATATAACTGCCATTGCCTTAAAGAGACTCCGTAACAAAAATTGCATCCTGTTTTTTATCATCCTACAACTTCCAAAAGCTATTCTAATGTGTTCTGGCTTACTGCAGCACGTTCTACTATCACCATCTCTGTAATAAATCAACTTATCTCTCTCTTGTCAGACTTGTCAGCCTGTGTCTGGAAGGCTGCCAAGTTCTTCAGTGTTGTGGTTCTGTGATGCATCTCCCTCCTCCAGGCCCTCTCTGCACACTGCCTGTGTATTATTTAGAGTAGGGCAGCTTCTCTCTTATCTTTTACAAGCTGGATAAATCCTCCTCTGAGCTGGCTGGGCTTTCACATACTGAGGAATTACATACAGGCAGAGCTGTCTGCACTCTGCAGGAAGAAACAGCCTGACACTTCAGTGGAAGATAGCTGCAGGGGGAAAGAAACTCACAAATGATCTCTTGAGATTCAAAAGGAAGGGTGTATACAGCCTGCTTGTGTATGAATGTATTTTCTATGTGTGGACATACTGTACATCAACCTACTTCCTGTTTTGGTGGCCATTTTGTTTGTTTATAAACAAACTTTTAAAAACCACTTTTAATGCGGCGAGGAGCGGCAAAATTGTGACAGAGGGTAATAGGAGATGTCCCCTAACGCACTGGTATGTTTACTTTTGTGCGATTTTAACAATACAGATTCTCTTTAAAAAAAAAAAAATCTTCAACTGAGGCCGAAGCCTCATGCCCCTGAGGCAGACTATAGGCCCAGGACTGAGAATCACCAGATAATAATGTCTTAATTAATGTCACTCTCTGACCCTCGGTACCTGACGATACTGGCCGTAACTCAAAATATGATAAACAACGGTTTTTAAAATTTCGAAAATCAAACCGAGGCCCAGAGAATTTTTCAGGAGGACGGAAACTTGGTTCAATCGCACGAGGGGGTGACACTGGTGCATTAGGGTCTCTTAGACAGTTAACTGTCTCAGCCAGTTGATCAATCTGGGTCTGTTGTGCGTTAGCCGTCTTGATGAGCTCGTTAAGAGTTGTGGTCAACAAATCAACCCGGTTGCACAGTGTTTCCATATTTTTTCTGGTCTGCTGTTCTGTAACGATTGGGTGTTGAAACTCAGTCGTCTGATTATTAGGTGATCTGCAGTATCACCAATAATACAGACGCTATACCTGATTATATGGTGATCTGCAGAATCACCAATAATACAAGTATAGCTAGCTACAATGTAGTATAAATGGTGCTTGGTGCAACAGTAGGTATGGTTGGATAGACCTCACTAGAGGAGCTGGAAGGCCTATCAGGAACTGTAACTGAATAGTTTAACTGGACCTTACCAGAGGAGCTGGTAAGGCACTATCAGTACAGGTACAGGAAAAGTTAAGCAGAACCTTACCAGAGCAGCTGGCAAGGTAATAACAATACAATAAATGTCTATAGAGCAAACCTTACCAGAAGAGCTGGCAAGGCTTGTCAGAGTAGTGAATAATCAGGCAGAGGTTCAGCAGCTTTAGTCAGATAGGCAGAGGTACAGAAACGATAAGCAAGTAGCAAGGTCAGAGGTTAGCCAGAATCATACACAGATAATCAATAACAACATAACAATAGTCCTAGTCTTGTGTGAAATCCCTGGTTTCCTCCCAGATCAAAGCACACCAGATACTTGTCTAAGGTCTGAGCGCTAACACAAAGTATTCACGATTCATTCATAGACTTTTTGCCGTCTGAGGCAAAATTAAAAAAAAAATCGTGAGTGATCCCCGCCCTTTGCCTCTTAATCTATACGCTGGTACTTAACTATTTACAGCTGGAAGGGAGTGCAGATCGGGGAACCCAGGCGAGGGAGGGGGGGGGCGACCCTACTGCTAGGCCCAATACCCCCTTTCTGTCCGCTACTCCTCCAGCTCGGCGGGCGGCCCCCCCCACCCACAGACAGACGAGTGCCGCCCACCCCAGATGTGCCGCCTGAGGCAAATGTTTCACCCCGCCTCATGAGCGGGCCGGCCCTGGTCTAGAGGCTGTAATTTCTGCAAAAGGAGGATCTACTAAATATTAATTTCATTTATTTTTTATGGTGTCCAAATTTATGCACCTGCCTAATTTTGTTTAAACAATTATTGCACACTTTCTGTAAATTGAATAAACTCTATTTCACCTCTGAAATATCACTGTGTCTCCTATATGATATATTTAACTGACATTTTTTTTTAATCATAACAGGCGAGTTGAGGCTCCACACCGTGCTGGCCATAATTTGGGGTTTGTCGTCTCTCCGCCTGGCAGCACACTTGGGGTAGACTGTATGTAGCATTCCACCACTAGAATTTCCGCTGTATATAACAAGCAATTTTATCTTTATGATAAGTTATTTAAGGCACTTACCCCCTTGGGGTCATATGTGGGGGGATTTAGATACTATATCCCTCAGTTATGATGTTTGACTTTATTTTGCAGTAATATACTTATTCAAGCGGGGCCTCCAATCTGTCATTATTGAGTATTTGGATTTTTTGCCTTGCATTTTTGATTATTTTTAAATTGTTTCTCTTCTTTTTACTGCGCTGGCGATCCCTGCTGGCTGCGCCCTTCCCTCTGTCCCCCCCCCCCACCTCCTTGCCTCTACCGTAGACGGGGTGTTTCTACCCTCTTTCGGCTGTTGGCTCGCTGTGCGGGGGGTGTGGGCAGGTCGGGCGCCGCCCCCCGGTGACGTCAGCGCATGTGTGTCTTTGGCTTGGAGGTTTTGCCTTCCTGTTGTGGTGTTGCTGTGTCCGCCCTTCCCACCTCTTTTGGGGGATGACGCTCCTGCTTCTCCTCCGCCCTCCTTGGTGAGGCTTACTGGGGTGGGTGTGGCCGGGCGCTGTGCGCTCCGATTGGCTGGGCATCCTTTCATAGGCCATGCAGGGCCTATGCTGTGACGTATGCTTGCACCACGCCCAGCTGAGGAAACCGGAAGTGTCCGGTGAAACATGTCGTGGCTACACGTGGCGTGCTTGGTGTGTGGATTGTTGCTGCCCTGATGCTCCCGCCCGCTCTCTCCACACTGGCTGACTCGCTCAGCCCCCCATCTCCCCTGCTACAACCTGTGTGTCATTGGATGGCAATCCGCCGAGATCACTCTGCATTTGCATGGAATATACCTTGGATTACACATCTCATGGATGCAGTGGCTCTATACTTGGAGGCTGGACACCGTGGACTCAGTACTGTATAGCATAAGCTCTGTGCTCGCATGTACTTTTGTTGCTTTGCCTGTTCAATTGCATACAGTGTCGGCTTCTTGTCATCTAATCACTCCTATCCATCTGGAGGTATATGCATCTACATGATACTAACAATGTCAGCACTTCATTTGCTATGCTGACACTAAAATGCTTGGAACTAACTGTTGCATCTAGCTAAGCTTCACAAGCTGCCTTCACCTGCTGCATCTAGCTAAGCTTCACAAGCTGCCTTTACCTGCTGCTTTGTATTGTTACATACCTAAGCTGAACTTTGCTGAAGTCGTTATTTGGCTGCTGCTCCATTGATATAATCAAGGTCTCTTGCGGAGTAGGGGATTGTTACCCTCCATTGCTTCAGTGACACTTTTGAAGGAACTGTCATTTTGCATCAAAGATTGAATCATTTCGGATTCCATTGGTCAATATGTTTATGATTGTGATGCTGCTTGTTCTGGGGGGAGCTGGGGTATGTTTTGTGGATGGAGTGTGATGTGTTAGTGCGGGGTGGTCTGATCAACCACCGCCTGCTTCTTAGGAGAATATTCCTTTTTATTTTTTGATACATTTAATAAAAATTGTGATATTTTACCAATTAAATTAGTGTACATCTATATTTCCTGGGGTATACGTGTTCCGTATTTCTCCTCCAAGGTTTTTTTGTTTAATCATAACAACCAACGATTTATACAGGAAAATCACTGCATATATATACATATATATATATATATATATATATATATATATACATATATATACATGCACACACATATATATGTATACATACATACACAACAGCAACATGTGAAATGAACATGTGGGAGCTTCCACCTCATGCTATGGCTACATATGGTAAAGTTAGTGTCCATTAATATGTAAATGCAGGAAGAGGGGAGCCACCACATATGAGGGTCATGGTTCCCATGGTTGTGTGCTAGTAAACTTGGGGGCCGGGGAGGAGTAAATGGTAATACAGGTAATGCGGGTAATGACTGTAGGCTCGTACACACGTCTGACAGAAGGCAACGATGGGTCCGTCGTCACCTCCCGCTGGGCGGGTTTTCAGCAGACAGTACAGCGTGTGTACAGTCTGTCGTTGGACTGATAAGGCTGTTTCTTATCAGTCCACCGACAGACTGTACACACGCTGTACTGTCTGCTGAAAACCCGGCCAGCGGGAAGTGACGACGGACCCGTCGTTGCCTTCTGTCAGACGTGTGTACGAGCCTTTAAAGGTGGCAAATTTAGAGCAGTGGTGGCGAACCTGTGGCACTCTGAGCCCTCTCTGTGGGCACGCATGCTGCTGCCTGCCACCGCTGCTATATTGCAGATTTGTGTGTGTGTGGGGGGGGGGGGGGGGGGGTCACCATTTAGCAGAATAATTTCCCCTTCCTTCTCCCCTCCGGAAACCTTGGATCTTTTACAGCGCAGAGAGGCAGGCAGGTGAAGGAAGACTAATTAATTTAGACCTGCCACCTCACTGCGCATTGATCCCTCCGACAATTTACTTGTAGTTCCGCCCAGGAACAGAAGCAGAGATAATTCACTAGTCCAGACGGCCCCACCCCCTACACCCACTGCTACGGTACAGACTACAAAGAGGACTCCGGTATCTCCCTTCATGATCTTTATGATGTTGAGGCTCCCAGAATGTTTATTAGGAGAAAGAGAACCTGTATTTTCTTCTTCAACCTTTTTTTTCTGTGTGGAGTGAGTGATTCACTGTTTTATGACTTTCCCTGACAGTCTGTGGTTGAAAACAAAAACAAGTGACTGCATGCTTCTCTCTCTCTCATTTTTTAACTCTCTTTCCCTTCTCGTCTCTTACTACTCTTTTCCTCTCTCACAGAATTTTGCATGCGGGTGTATGCAAATTTTCATGCGAATTCGCATGGATGACGCTGTATGCGAATTTAACCATGGCAGTGCCTGTGTGCTTTTCCATTGATTCCATGCAAATTTGCATGCAAATTCGCATACCAAAGCCGCATGCGAATCCCCTATTAAATACATTAGCGGCGATTCGCATAGCGGTGTGCAGGCTGCGAATTCTGATGGCTCTGCCGTGCAGATTTCTCCCACACAGAAAAACGCTCAGGATTACTGACAAGTGGAAACAGGCCCATCCACTTGTATTGGCTATGCGAATCTGCATGCAGATTCGCGATAGTGGAAACGGGCCCTTACCCTCTCGTCCAGCAACATGCACCTATCTACCCTTCCTACTGCTGCCTGCCCAGCAACAGTATGCACCTACAGTACCTACCCTCCTAACTTACCTTTCCCCCACCCACCTTGAAGCATGTACCTATCCTACCTCCTCCCTGCTGCAGCTACCTACCCTACACATGCCTGGCCAGTCAGGTACCTACTATCCCTACAGCCCACTCAGGTGCAGCTACTTAACCGCAGTCCCTCCCACCCAAATTGTGCCTACCTACCCTTCCATACTGACCACCCAGCAACAGCTACCTATTCTACTTACTATGTTGCTGCAGCTACCTTACCAGCTTACCTACTTACCTACTTTCAGTGGTGTGATGTTTCCTAAAGCCAGACTGGAATGGGTCATAACTATTATGTTGTAGGGTTTTGCCTTCTATCTGGAGGTATACGGCTTTTTCAATTAGCTTACCCAGAAAGGGAAGGTTAGAGATAGGTCTGTAGCTGGTCATTGCATCTGGGTCCATGGAGGGTTTTTTGAGTAGAGGCCTGATGATTGCTTCCTTCAGTAAAGCAGGAAATATCCCTGATTGTAAGGAACAGTTTACAAGTTTGAGGAATACCGGTACAAACACGTCAGGGCAGTTCAACATGAACTGTGTTGGGCCAGGATCCAGGTCACAGGTAGTTTGGTGGAGGTGAAGGAGGATGCTTGATGTGGCTTTATTAATTTCTTTGAAGTTTGAACAAGGTGTTACGTTGTCTCTGCTAATGATCTTTGGCGCTATATTGGGCTCAGATGCTGTAAGTTGAATGGCGGACCTTATAGCGGAGACTTTGAGAAGAAATAGGCAAATTGGTCACAGAGGTCCTCTGAAGACTGGACATTAAGTTTTTGACATGCCGGGTTGCAGAGTTTTTCCACTGTGCAAAACAGCTGGGCTGGTTTGTTAACTGCATTTGCTATTGCATGTGATAAAAAGGATGACTGTAATCACTTTCTCAGTGATTACATTTTGGTACTTCTTCAAGTGGAGGATTAATGCTTGTTTGTCTACTGGGGACTGAGATTTGTGCCACAGTCTTTCAAGCTTTCGGCCTTGTCTTTTCAGCTCTTTTATAGAGTTATCAAACCACTGTGCATGATGATGTTGAGTAAGATATTTGGTGCGCAGAAGAGCAATTGTCTCAAAGGTGGAGGATGAATGGCCGAAAATTAATGCAGGTAGCCGGGGTAGAGTTTATCTAATTTTGATACAATAAATTGATTAATTCTTATTACATGTTATACCGATTATATTGATTAATACAGCCGGGGTAGAGAAGCCTGGGTCCCAACTATTATGTTGTAGGGTTTTGCCTTCTATCTGGAGGTATACAGCTTTTTCAGTTAGCTTACCCAGAAAGGGAAGGTTAGAGATAGGTCTGTAGCTGGTCATTGCATCTGGGTCCAGGGAGGGTTTTTTGAGTAGAGGCCTGATGATTGCTTCCTTCAGTAAAGCAGGAAATATCCCTGATTGTAAGGAACAGTTTACAAGTTTGAGGAATACCGGTACAAACACGTCAGGGCAGTTCAACATGAACTGTGTTGGGCCAGGATCCAGGTCACAGGTAGTTTGGTGGAGGTGAAGGAGGATGCTTGATGTGGCTTCATCAATTTCTTTGAAGTTTGAACAAGGTGTTACGTTGTCTCTGCTAATGATCTTTGGCGCTATATTGGGCTCAGATGCTGTAAGTTGAATGGCGGACCTTATAGCGGAGACTTTGAGAAGAAATAGGCAAATTGGTCACAGAGGTCCTCTGAAGACTGGATATTAAGTTTTTGACATGCCGGGATGCAGAGTTTTTCCACTGTGCAAAACAGCTGAGCTGGTTTGTTAACTGCATTTGCTATTGCATGTGATAAAAAGGATGACTGTAATCACTTTCTCAGTGATTACATTTTGGTACTTCTTCAAGTGGAGGATTAATGCTTGTTTGTCTACTGGGGACTGAGATTTGTGCCACAGTCTTTCAAGCTTTCGGCCTTGTCTTTTCAGCTCTTTTATAGAGTTATCAAACCACTGTGCATGATGATGTTGAGTAAGATATTTGGTGCGCAGAAGAGCAATTGTCTCAAAGGTGGAGGATGAATGGCCGAAAATTAATGCAGGTAGCCGGGGTAGAGTTTATCTAATTTTGATACAATAAATTGATTAATTCTTATTACATGTTATACCGATTATATTGATTAATACAGCCGGGGTAGAGAAGCCTGGGTCCCTCTGGGCAGCACGATTGCACACGGGACCCAGGAAAGCTGCACACGCAGCTGTTTTTCACAGCCCGACCTGAGCACGGGCTTACCGCTCCTAGCACACAAAGCGGAGCCCTTGTTCAGGTTGGGATTACCGCCAGGGGGGTTCAAATCACCTCCTAATATTAAAGAGCCTTGTTTAATTGTCAATTTTTGTCTTTAATTTTTGTAAAAAGTAACGTTGGGAGGAGTTGGGGGCATAAAGGGTAATAATAGCAAACATTTGACCATTAATTTGACCCACAAAGATAATAAACCTGCCCGTCTCATCAGTTACTACAGAAACAGGTAATACTTTTAGTTCTCTATGGAAAGCAAGTAGAACACCTCTCTTCCGTTTCAAGAAAACACTGTGGTAGATCAGTGAAACATTTTGGTTAACGCAATATTTAGTATCCTGGGAAGCTAGATGGGTTTCTTGAGCCATCAATATTTTAGAGTGAAAAGTCTGGGCATCTTTCCATAGTCTTTTTTTTTTTTTCTCAATACTTTTTATTGGCATTTGTTAATAAACAAGCTTTTTTTGATTGAACAAAAGCAGTTGCATAAAGTTACATGAGTCAACACAAAATTCTCAAGGCTGCTTCAGATAACTAACAAGTGTTGTGCAAGAGCAGGTACAGTCATCTTAAACTGGGAAGTAACACAAAATAAAAATGATAAACAAGAACGTTCTATACTAAGAAGTATGGTCTTCAACTTATGATAAAGTAAGTCTATACTGATCCTGAGGAAGTCTTATTGGATTTACAGTGGGTTGCAAAAGTATTCAGCCCCCTTGAAGTTTTCCACATTTTGTCACATTACTGCCGCAAACATGCATCAATTTTATTGGAATTCCACATGAAAGATCAATACAAAGTGCTGTACATGTGAGAAGTGGATCGAAAATCATACATCATTCCAAACATTTTTTTTTTACAAATAAATAACTGCAAAGTGGGGTGTGCGTAATTATTCGGCCCCCTGAGTCAATACTTTGTAGAACCACCTTTTGCTGCAATTACAGCTGCCAGTCTTTTAGGGTATGTCTATACCAGCTTTGCACATCTAGAGACTGAAATCCTTGCCCATTCTTCTTTGCAAAACAGCTCCAGCTCAGTCAGATTAGATGGACAGCGTTTGTGAACAGCAGTTTTCAGATCTTGCCACAGATTCTTGATTGGATTTAGATCTGGACTTTGACTGGGCCATTCTAACACATGGATATGTTTTGTTTTAAACCACTCCAATGTTGCCCTGGCTTTATGTTTAGGGTCATTGTCCTGCTGGAAGGTGAACCTCCACCCCAGTCTCAAGTCTTTTGCAGTCTCCAAGAGGTTTTCTTCCAAGTTTGCCCTGTATTTGGCTCCATCCATCTTCCCATCAACTCTGACCAGCTTCCCTGTCCCTGCTGAAGAGATGCACCCACCGAGCATGAAGCTGCCACCACCATATTTGACAGTGGAGATGGTGTGTTCAGAGTGATGTGCAGTGTTAGTTTTCCGCCACACGTAGCGTTTTGCATTTTGGCCAAAAAGTTCCATTTTGGTCTCATCTGACCAGAGCACCTTCTTCCACATGGTTGTTGTGTCCCCCACATGGCTTGTGGCAAACTGCAAACGGGACTTTTTATGCTTTCTGTTAACAATGCCTTTCTTCTTGCCACTCTTCCATAACGGCCAACTTTGTACAGTGCATGACTAATAGTTGTCCCATGGACAGAGTCTCCCACCTTAGCTGCAGATCTCTGCAGCTCGTCCAGAGTCACCATGGGCCTCTTGACTGCATTTCTGATCAGCGTTCTCCTTGTTCGGCCTGTGAGTTTAGGTGGATGGCCTTGTCTTGGTAGGTTTACAGTTGTGCCATACTCCTTCCATTTCTGAATGATGCAGATCTAAAAGCTCCAGATCTAAGCCTTGGGGTCTGCTCAACCCATTGTCCATTCCAGAGCGGCCGTGGGACAAGATTGCCATGGACTTCATTGTCGATCTACCACCTTCTGAGGGGTTCACTACTATCCTGGTGGTAGTCGACTGTTTTACCAAGATGGCTCACTTTGTACCTTTAAAAGGTGTCCCTTCGGCCACAACAACTGCTCAGGTGTTTCTGAAAGAGATCGTCCGTCTCCATGGTCTCCCTTCTGAGATTGTGTCCGACAGGGGCTCACAGTTCACCTCTAAATTCTGGAAGGAACTCTGTAAACTTCTGAGTATCAAGCCTTGTCTCTCGTCTGGCTATCACCCTCAAACCAACGGGCAAGACTGAGAGGACAAACCAGACATTAGAACAGTACTTACGCTGCTTCTCTTCTGCCACTCAAGATGACTGGTCCACTCTGCTTGCCACGGCAGAATTTGCCTATAACAACTCTGTTCACACTGCCACCAAACTGTCTCCATTCTTTGCCAATTTCGCTTTCCATCCAGTATCCTTACCCGGATTTGTGGCCGAATCTTCAGTGCCTACGGTTCAAAACAGACTCAATTTTCTGGTGGAGAATTTCAAGAAATTACAGTCTATTCTGCTGAAATCCCAAAAGAGTTCCAAGTTCTGGGCTGATAAGAAACGGGAGAAGGGTCCTTGTTTTACCACTGGTGATCTGGTATGGTTATCCACCAATAACTTGCATCTCCGTTGCCCCTCCAGGAAGTTGGGGCCCAAGTTCGTGGGTCCTTTTCCTATTGAGAGAGTCATCAGCCCGGTGGCTTTCAGACTGAAGCTTCCTACCTCCATGAATATACATCCAGTTTTCCATATATCCTGCCTGAAAAGAGTCGTTCCTGACATTTTTAACCGCTCACCTTCCCCTCCTCCTCCTGTACTGCTTAATGACCATGAGGAATATGAAGTTGAGAGAATTCTGGATTGCAGACGAAGAGGAAGATCCTTTCAGTACTTGGTGAAATGGAAGGGGTTCGGGGTAGAAGAGAATTCTTGGGAACCTTTTCAAAATGTACATGCACCAAGGTTGGTCAGGAGGTTTCACATTCAGTTTCCTGAAAAGCCGTGTCCAGGAGGCACCCGGAAGTCGCCTCTGGGGGGGGGGCAATGTCATACTCACCAGCCAGGTCCCCTCCGTTATCGCCGCGGGCGCATCCTTACGCGCGCGCGTGGGCACGCTGGGATTCATAGTGCCTCATTGCTGTGATGACGCGCACGGCGTTCCGCAATGCGCGCGCAGAGTTGTGCGCGTGCGCAGTGCGCGCATCGGGTTGCGCGCATATGCGCGCAAGACCGTGCGCACGCGCACTCAGCGTTGCGCGCTGCGCGCATGCGTTAATTTTGGCGCCCATTGCCCTATTTAAACAGGTCTGCCCAACCCACTGTGGGATTATCCTGAGCGCAACCTGGTGGGCACTAGGCAGCGAAGGATAATCCCACAGTGGGTTGGAGAACAGATGACGTCTCGATGTGGAGAGCCAGGTACAGGCAAGATCGAGATCGAGGAACAAGCCAAGGTCAGGGCAGGCGGAGATCAGGATAGTCAGGAACAGGCCGGAGATCAGGGCAGGCTGCAGACAACAACACGGTAGAACAAGCCAAGGGTCAAGACGGGCAGCAGACGAGAGTAGTCGGGGTCACAAGCCAAGAGTCAATACCAGGAAATACGATCAGAGTAACTACAGGTTCACTAGGCACACGCTGTATGAACAAACAGCACAGAGTAAAGGGCAGACCTGTTTAAATAGGGCAATGGGCGCCAAAATTAACGCCTGCGCATGCGCGCAGCGCGCAACGCTGAGTGCACGTGCGCACGGCCTTGTGCGCACATGCGCGCAGCGCGCAACGCTGAGTGCGCGTGCGCACGGCCTTGCGCGCACATGCGCGCAACCAGATGCGCGCACTGCGCACGCGCACAACTCTGCGCGCGCATAGCGGAACGCCGTGCGCGTCATCACAGCAATGAGGCACTATAAATCCCAGCGTGCGTGCGCGCGCGCGTAAGGATGCGCCCGCGGCGATAATGGAGGGGACCTGGCTGGTGAGTATGACACCTGCGCAGTGGAGAGTCCGTCCAAGGGAATAAAGTGGGCCATCTTACTGAATCTGTCGACTACCACCCATATGACTGTTTTACCATCCGATCTAGGCAATTCACCTACAAAATCCATGGACACATGGGTCCATGGCTGCTCCGGTACCAGAAGTGACTGTAAGGTACCTACAGGAGCCCGCCTAGAGACCTTACTCCTAGCACATACGGAGCAATTCCCAACAAACTCTTTGCAATCTGACACTATCGAGGGCCACCAGACACAACGGTCCAGCAATTCCTGTGTGCGAGCCACACCTGGGTGACCAGCATTCTTATGAGTATGAAATACATGAAGAATCTTATATCTGAACTGTAACGGTACAAAGAGAACCCCTTCTGGCTTCCCTTCGGGGACCTCTTGTTGAAATGGCCTCAACGTGGGTACCCAATCCACCCAGGTATCTACCCCAAGGGGTTCAGAGGAAAGCTCAGAAGTCCCCTCCACTTGAATTTCGGTAGCGGCTATGGTAACCTTCTCCAAACAATGATGATGACAATACGGAGACCAACTCAACAACTGTCTGGAACTCCAGTTGATCTGAGGAGAATGTTTTTTAAGCCACGGCATACCCAGAATGACAGTGGAGGTGGACATCTCGAGCACCAGAAACTGTATCTGTTCTTTATGCAAGACCCCTAGTTGCCATAACAATACAGGAGCCTGAGTAATGGTTTGTTTAATCGGCAATGGAGAATCATCCACTGCCGTAATCTGCACCTGTCGTCCCACAGAAGTTAAAGGAAAACCAAACTTGATGGCGAAATCATAAGCCATAACATTGACAGCCGAACCCGAGTCTATAAAGGCCTGAGGGGAGTGAACCTGCCCCTCCCAGGTGATAGAACACGGGAGTAATAAACGTTTATTATTTAGAGTTAAGACTGGATCGCCTAGGGTAGTACCTCCAGCTACTCCTAGGCGATAGAGTTTTCCGCCTTCTTGGGACAACTAGATACCATATGCCCTTTCTCAGCACAATAAAGGCATAATTTCTCGTTGCGTCTCCTGCTTTTCTCAAACTCTGTGAGCTTGGCTTGCCCAATCTGCATTGGCTCATCCGGAGGTGGAGAGGAAGGCACAGGAGCCGAGAAAGTACCGGAAGCAAATCTACTTGGTATTTTACCCCGAGCTTGCTTCTGATAACGAACTCGCCGATCAATTTTAATAGCCAGTGAAATGGCCTCATCCAATGTCTTAGGTTCAGGATGTCCTAACATTAAATCGGCAACTGCATCAGATAATCCAGACAAAAAGCAATCTAAGAGTGCGTACTGCCCCCACCTGACTGACACTGCCCATCTCCTAAACTCCGCTGCGTAAGTTTCGACAGGATTATGCCCTTGCCTGAGGGTCTTCAATTTACTCTCTGACGTCATTGCTAAATCGGGATCATCGTATATAACTGCCATTGCCTTAAAGAGACTCCGTAACAAAAATTGCATCCTGTTTTTTATCATCCTACAACTTCCAAAAGCTATTCTAATGTGTTCTGGCTTACTGCAGCACGTTCTACTATCACCATCTCTGTAATAAATCAACTTATCTCTCTCTTGTCAGACTTGTCAGCCTGTGTCTGGAAGGCTGCCAAGTTCTTCAGTGTTGTGGTTCTGTGATGCATCTCCCTCCTCCAGGCCCTCTCTGCACACTGCCTGTGTATTATTTAGAGTAGGGCAGCTTCTCTCTTATCTTTTACAAGCTGGATAAATCCTCCTCTGAGCTGGCTGGGCTTTCACATACTGAGGAATTACATACAGGCAGAGCTGTCTGCACTCTGCAGGAAGAAACAGCCTGACACTTCAGTGGAAGATAGCTGCAGGGGGAAAGAAACTCACAAATGATCTCTTGAGATTCAAAAGGAAGGGTGTATACAGCCTGCTTGTGTATGAATGTATTTTCTATGTGTGGACATACTGTACATCAACCTACTTCCTGTTTTGGTGGCCATTTTGTTTGTTTATAAACAAACTTTTAAAAACCACTTTTAATGCGGCGAGGAGCGGCAAAATTGTGACAGAGGGTAATAGGAGATGTCCCCTAACGCACTGGTATGTTTACTTTTGTGCGATTTTAACAATACAGATTCTCTTTAAAAAAAAAAAAATCTTCAACTGAGGCCGAAGCCTCATGCCCCTGAGGCAGACTATAGGCCCAGGACTGAGAATCACCAGATAATAATGTCTTAATTAATGTCACTCTCTGACCCTCGGTACCTGACGATACTGGCCGTAACTCAAAATATGATAAACAACGGTTTTTAAAATTTCGAAAATCAAACCGAGGCCCAGAGAATTTTTCAGGAGGACGGAAACTTGGTTCAATCGCACGAGGGGGTGACACTGGTGCATTAGGGTCTCTTAGACAGTTAACTGTCTCAGCCAGTTGATCAATCTGGGTCTGTTGTGCGTTAGCCGTCTTGATGAGCTCGTTAAGAGTTGTGGTCAACAAATCAACCCGGTTGCACAGTGTTTCCATATTTTTTCTGGTCTGCTGTTCTGTAACGATTGGGTGTTGAAACTCAGTCGTCTGATTATTAGGTGATCTGCAGTATCACCAATAATACAGACGCTATACCTGATTATATGGTGATCTGCAGAATCACCAATAATACAAGTATAGCTAGCTACAATGTAGTATAAATGGTGCTTGGTGCAACAGTAGGTATGGTTGGATAGACCTCACTAGAGGAGCTGGAAGGCCTATCAGGAACTGTAACTGAATAGTTTAACTGGACCTTACCAGAGGAGCTGGTAAGGCACTATCAGTACAGGTACAGGAAAAGTTAAGCAGAACCTTACCAGAGCAGCTGGCAAGGTAATAACAATACAATAAATGTCTATAGAGCAAACCTTACCAGAAGAGCTGGCAAGGCTTGTCAGAGTAGTGAATAATCAGGCAGAGGTTCAGCAGCTTTAGTCAGATAGGCAGAGGTACAGAAACGATAAGCAAGTAGCAAGGTCAGAGGTTAGCCAGAATCATACACAGATAATCAATAACAACATAACAATAGTCCTAGTCTTGTGTGAAATCCCTGGTTTCCTCCCAGATCAAAGCACACCAGATACTTGTCTAAGGTCTGAGCGCTAACACAAAGTATTCACGATTCATTCATAGACTTTTTGCCGTCTGAGGCAAAATTTAAAAAAAAATCGTGAGTGATCCCCGCCCTTTGCCTCTTAATCTATACGCTGGTACTTAACTATTTACAGCTGGAAGGGAGTGCAGATCGGGGAACCCAGGCGAGGGAGGGGGGGGCGACCCTACTGCTAGGCCCAATACCCCCTTTCTGTCCGCTACTCCTCCAGCTCGGCGGGCGGCCCCCCCCCACCCACAGACAGACGAGTGCCGCCCACCCCAGATGTGCCGCCTGAGGCAAATGTTTCACCCCGCCTCATGAGCGGGCCGGCCCTGGTCTAGAGGCTGTAATTTCTGCAAAAGGAGGATCTACTAAATATTAATTTCATTTATTTTTTATGGTGTCCAAATTTATGCACCTGCCTAATTTTGTTTAAACAATTATTGCACACTTTCTGTAAATTGAATAAACTCTATTTCACCTCTGAAATATCACTGTGTCTCCTATATGATATATTTAACTGACATTTTTTTTTAATCATAACAGGCGAGTTGAGGCTCCACACCGTGCTGGCCATAATTTGGGGTTTGTCGTCTCTCCGCCTGGCAGCACACTTGGGGTAGACTGTATGTAGCATTCCACCACTAGAATTTCCGCTGTATATAACAAGCAATTTTATCTTTATGATAAGTTATTTAAGGCACTTACCCCCTTGGGGTCATATGTGGGGGGATTTAGATACTATATCCCTCAGTTATGATGTTTGACTTTATTTTGCAGTAATATACTTATTCAAGCGGGGCCTCCAATCTGTCATTATTGAGTATTTGGATTTTTTGCCTTGCATTTTTGATTATTTTTAAATTGTTTCTCTTCTTTTTACTGCGCTGGCGATCCCTGCTGGCTGCGCCCTTCCCTCTGTCCCCCCCCCCACCTCCTTGCCTCTACCGTAGACGGGGTGTTTCTACCCTCTTTCGGCTGTTGGCTCGCTGTGCGGGGGGTGTGGGCAGGTCGGGCGCCGCCCCCCGGTGACGTCAGCGCATGTGTGTCTTTGGCTTGGAGGTTTTGCCTTCCTGTTGTGGTGTTGCTGTGTCCGCCCTTCCCACCTCTTTTGGGGGATGACGCTCCTGCTTCTCCTCCGCCCTCCTTGGTGAGGCTTACTGGGGTGGGTGTGGCCGGGCGCTGTGCGCTCCGATTGGCTGGGCATCCTTTCATAGGCCATGCAGGGCCTATGCTGTGACGTATGCTTGCACCACGCCCAGCTGAGGAAACCGGAAGTGTCCGGTGAAACATGTCGCGGCTACACGTGGCGTGCTTGGTGTGTGGATTGTTGCTGCCCTGATGCTCCCGCCCGCTCTCTCCACACTGGCTGACTCGCTCAGCCCCCCATCTCCCCTGCTACAACCTGTGTGTCATTGGATGGCAATCCGCCGAGATCACTCTGCATTTGCATGGAATATACCTTGGATTACACATCTCATGGATGCAGTGGCTCTATACTTGGAGGCTGGACACCGTGGACTCAGTACTGTATAGCATAAGCTCTGTGCTCGCATGTACTTTTGTTGCTTTGCCTGTTCAATTGCATACAGTGTCGGCTTCTTGTCATCTAATCACTCCTATCCATCTGGAGGTATATGCATCTACATGATACTAACAATGTCAGCACTTCATTTGCTATGCTGACACTAAAATGCTTGGAACTAACTGTTGCATCTAGCTAAGCTTCACAAGCTGCCTTCACCTGCTGCATCTAGCTAAGCTTCACAAGCTGCCTTTACCTGCTGCTTTGTATTGTTACATACCAAAGCTGAACTTTGCTGAAGTCGTTATTTGGCTGCTGCTCCATTGATATAATCAAGGTCTCTTGCGGAGTAGGGGATTGTTACCCTCCATTGCTTCAGTGACACTTTTGAAGGAACTGTCATTTTGCATCAAAGATTGAATCATTTCGGATTCCATTGGTCAATATGTTTATGATTGTGATGCTGCTTGTTCTGGGGGGAGCTGGGGTATGTTTTGTGGATGGAGTGTGATGTGTTAGTGCGGGGTGGTCTGATCAACCACCGCCTGCTTCTTAGGAGAATATTCCTTTTTATTTTTTGATACATTTAATAAAAATTGTGATATTTTACCAATTAAATTAGTGTACATCTATATTTCCTGGGGTATACGTGCTCCGTATTTCTCCTCCAAGGTTTTTTTGTTTAATCATAACAACCAACGATTTATACAGGAAAATCACTGCATATATATACATATATATATATATATATATATATATACATATATATACATGCACACACATATATATGTATACATACATACACAACAGCAACATGTGAAATGAACATGTGGGAGCTTCCACCTCATGCTATGGCTACATATGGTAAAGTTAGTGTCCATTAATATGTAAATGCAGGAAGAGGGGAGCCACCACATATGAGGGTCATGGTTCCCATGGTTGTGTGCTAGTAAACTTGGGGGCCGGGGAGGAGTAAATGGTAATACAGGTAATGCGGGTAATGACTGTAGGCTCGTACACACGTCTGACAGAAGGCAACGATGGGTCCGTCGTCACCTCCCGCTGGGCGGGTTTTCAGCAGACAGTACAGCGTGTGTACAGTCTGTCGTTGGACTGATAAGGCTGTTTCTTATCAGTCCACCGACAGACTGTACACACGCTGTACTGTCTGCTGAAAACCCGGCCAGCGGGAAGTGACGACGGACCCGTCGTTGCCTTCTGTCAGACGTGTGTACGAGCCTTTAAAGGTGGCAAATTTAGAGCAGTGGTGGCGAACCTGTGGCACTCTGAGCCCTCTCTGTGGGCACGCATGCTGCTGCCTGCCACCGCTGCTATATTGCAGATTTGTGTGTGTGTGTGTGGGGGGGGGTCACCATTTAGCAGAATAATTTCCCCTTCCTTCTCCCCTCCGGAAACCTTGGATCTTTTACAGCGCAGAGAGGCAGGCAGGTGAAGGAAGACTAATTAATTTAGACCTGCCACCTCACTGCGCATTGATCCCTCCGACAATTTACTTGTAGTTCCGCCCAGGAACAGAAGCAGAGATAATTCACTAGTCCAGACGGCCCCACCCCCTACACCCACTGCTACGGTACAGACTACAAAGAGGACTCCGGTATCTCCCTTCATGATCTTTATGATGTTGAGGCTCCCAGAATGTTTATTAGGAGAAAGAGAACCTGTATTTTCTTCTTCAACCTTTTTTTTCTGTGTGGAGTGAGTGATTCACTGTTTTATGACTTTCCCTGACAGTCTGTGGTTGAAAACAAAAACAAGTGACTGCATGCTTCTCTCTCTCTCATTTTTTAACTCTCTTTCCCTTCTCGTCTCTTACTACTCTTTTCCTCTCTCACAGAATTTTGCATGCGGGTGTATGCAAATTTTCATGCGAATTCGCATGGATGACGCTGTATGCGAATTTAACCATGGCAGTGCCTGTGTGCTTTTCCATTGATTCCATGCAAATTTGCATGCAAATTCGCATACCAAAGCCGCATGCGAATCCCCTATTAAATACATTAGCGGCGATTCGCATAGCGGTGTGCAGGCTGCGAATTCTGATGGCTCTGCCGTGCAGATTTCTCCCGCACAGAAAAACGCTCAGGATTACTGACAAGTGGAAACAGGCCCATCCACTTGTATTGGCTATGCGAATCTGCATGCAGATTCGCGATAGTGGAAACGGGCCCTTACCCTCTCGTCCAGCAACATGCACCTATCTACCCTTCCTACTGCTGCCTGCCCAGCAACAGTATGCACCTACAGTACCTACCCTCCTAACTTACCTTTCCCCCACCCACCTTGAAGCATGTACCTATCCTACCTCCTCCCTGCTGCAGCTACCTACCCTACACATGCCTGGCCAGTCAGGTACCTACTATCCCTACAGCCCACTCAGGTGCAGCTACTTAACCGCAGTCCCTCCCACCCAAATTGTGCCTACCTACCCTTCCATACTGACCACCCAGCAACAGCTACCTATTCTACTTACTATGTTGCTGCAGCTACCTTACCAGCTTACCTACTTACCTACTTTCAGTGGTGTGATGTTTCCTAAAGCCAGACTGGAATGGGTCATAACTATTATGTTGTAGGGTTTTGCCTTCTATCTGGAGGTATACGGCTTTTTCAATTAGCTTACCCAGAAAGGGAAGGTTAGAGATAGGTCTGTAGCTGGTCATTGCATCTGGGTCCATGGAGGGTTTTTTGAGTAGAGGCCTGATGATTGCTTCCTTCAGTAAAGCAGGAAATATCCCTGATTGTAAGGAACAGTTTACAAGTTTGAGGAATACCGGTACAAACACGTCAGGGCAGTTCAACATGAACTGTGTTGGGCCAGGATCCAGGTCACAGGTAGTTTGGTGGAGGTGAAGGAGGATGCTTGATGTGGCTTTATCAATTTCTTTGAAGTTTGAACAAGGTGTTACGTTGTCTCTGCTAATGATCTTTGGCGCTATATTGGGCTCAGATGCTGTAAGTTGAATGGCGGACCTTATAGCGGAGACTTTGAGAAGAAATAGGCAAATTGGTCACAGAGGTCCTCTGAAGACTGGACATTAAGTTTTTGACATGCCGGGTTGCAGAGTTTTTCCACTGTGCAAAACAGCTGGGCTGGTTTGTTAACTGCATTTGCTATTGCATGTGATAAAAAGGATGACTGTAATCACTTTCTCAGTGATTACATTTTGGTACTTCTTCAAGTGGAGGATTAATGCTTGTTTGTCTACTGGGGACTGAGATTTGTGCCACAGTCTTTCAAGCTTTCGGCCTTGTCTTTTCAGCTCTTTTATAGAGTTATCAAACCACTGTGCATGATGATGTTGAGTAAGATATTTGGTGCGCAGAAGAGCAATTGTCTCAAAGGTGGAGGATGAATGGCCGAAAATTAATGCAGGTAGCCGGGGTAGAGTTTATCTAATTTTGATACAATAAATTGATTAATTCTTATTACATGTTATACCGATTATATTGATTAATACAGCCGGGGTAGAGAAGCCTGGGTCCCTCTGGGCAGCACGATTGCACACGGGACCCAGGAAAGCTGCACACGCAGCTGTTTTTCACAGCCCGACCTGAGCACGGGCTTACCGCTCCTAGCACACAAAGCGGAGCCCTTGTTCAGGTTGGGATTACCGCCAGGGGGGTTCAAATCACCTCCTAATATTAAAGAGCCTTGTTTAATTGTCAATTTTTGTCTTTAATTTTTGTAAAAAGTAACGTTGGGAGGAGTTGGGGGCATAAAGGGTAATAATAGCAAACATTTGACCATTAATTTGACCCACAAAGATAATAAACCTGCCCGTCTCATCAGTTACTACAGAAACAGGTAATACTTTTAGTTCTCTATGGAAAGCAAGTAGAACACCTCTCTTCCGTTTCAAGAAAACACTGTGGTAGATCAGTGAAACATTTTGGTTAACGCAATATTTAGTATCCTGGGAAGCTAGATGGGTTTCTTGAGCCATCAATATTTTAGAGTGAAAAGTCTGGGCATCTTTCCATAGTCTTTTTTTTTTTTTCTCAATACTTTTTATTGGCATTTGTTAATAAACAAGCTTTTTTTGATTGAACAAAAGCAGTTGCATAAAGTTACATGAGTCAACACAAAATTCTCAAGGCTGCTTCAGATAACTAACAAGTGTTGTGCAAGAGCAGGTACAGTCATCTTAAACTGGGAAGTAACACAAAATAAAAATGATAAACAAGAACGTTCTATACTAAGAAGTATGGTCTTCAACTTATGATAAAGTAAGTCTATACTGATCCTGAGGAAGTCTTATTGGATTTACAGTGGGTTGCAAAAGTATTCAGCCCCCTTGAAGTTTTCCACATTTTGTCACATTACTGCCGCAAACATGCATCAATTTTATTGGAATTCCACATGAAAGATCAATACAAAGTGCTGTACATGTGAGAAGTGGATCGAAAATCATACATCATTCCAAACATTTTTTTTTTACAAATAAATAACTGCAAAGTGGGGTGTGCGTAATTATTCGGCCCCCTGAGTCAATACTTTGTAGAACCACCTTTTGCTGCAATTACAGCTGCCAGTCTTTTAGGGTATGTCTATACCAGCTTTGCACATCTAGAGACTGAAATCCTTGCCCATTCTTCTTTGCAAAACAGCTCCAGCTCAGTCAGATTAGATGGACAGCGTTTGTGAACAGCAGTTTTCAGATCTTGCCACAGATTCTTGATTGGATTTAGATCTGGACTTTGACTGGGCCATTCTAACACATGGATATGTTTTGTTTTAAACCACTCCAATGTTGCCCTGGCTTTATGTTTAGGGTCATTGTCCTGCTGGAAGGTGAACCTCCACCCCAGTCTCAAGTCTTTTGCAGTCTCCAAGAGGTTTTCTTCCAAGTTTGCCCTGTATTTGGCTCCATCCATCTTCCCATCAACTCTGACCAGCTTCCCTGTCCCTGCTGAAGAGATGCACCCACCGAGCATGAAGCTGCCACCACCATATTTGACAGTGGAGATGGTGTGTTCAGAGTGATGTGCAGTGTTAGTTTTCCGCCACACGTAGCGTTTTGCATTTTGGCCAAAAAGTTCCATTTTGGTCTCATCTGACCAGAGCACCTTCTTCCACATGGTTGTTGTGTCCCCCACATGGCTTGTGGCAAACTGCAAACGGGACTTTTTATGCTTTCTGTTAACAATGCCTTTCTTCTTGCCACTCTTCCATAACGGCCAACTTTGTACAGTGCATGACTAATAGTTGTCCCATGGACAGAGTCTCCCACCTTAGCTGCAGATCTCTGCAGCTCGTCCAGAGTCACCATGGGCCTCTTGACTGCATTTCTGATCAGCGTTCTCCTTGTTCGGCCTGTGAGTTTAGGTGGATGGCCTTGTCTTGGTAGGTTTACAGTTGTGCCATACTCCTTCCATTTCTGAATGATGCAGATCTAAAAGCTCCAGATCTAAGCCTTGGGGTCTGCTCAACCCATTGTCCATTCCAGAGCGGCCGTGGGACAAGATTGCCATGGACTTCATTGTCGATCTACCACCTTCTGAGGGGTTCACTACTATCCTGGTGGTAGTCGACTGTTTTACCAAGATGGCTCACTTTGTACCTTTAAAAGGTGTCCCTTCGGCCACAACAACTGCTCAGGTGTTTCTGAAAGAGATCGTCCGTCTCCATGGTCTCCCTTCTGAGATTGTGTCCGACAGGGGCTCACAGTTCACCTCTAAATTCTGGAAGGAACTCTGTAAACTTCTGAGTATCAAGCCTTGTCTCTCGTCTGGCTATCACCCTCAAACCAACGGGCAAGACTGAGAGGACAAACCAGACATTAGAACAGTACTTACGCTGCTTCTCTTCTGCCACTCAAGATGACTGGTCCACTCTGCTTGCCACGGCAGAATTTGCCTATAACAACTCTGTTCACACTGCCACCAAACTGTCTCCATTCTTTGCCAATTTCGCTTTCCATCCAGTATCCTTACCCGGATTTGTGGCCGAATCTTCAGTGCCTACGGTTCAAAACAGACTCAATTTTCTGGTGGAGAATTTCAAGAAATTACAGTCTATTCTGCTGAAATCCCAAAAGAGTTCCAAGTTCTGGGCTGATAAGAAACGGGAGAAGGGTCCTTGTTTTACCACTGGTGATCTGGTATGGTTATCCACCAATAACTTGCATCTCCGTTGCCCCTCCAGGAAGTTGGGGCCCAAGTTCGTGGGTCCTTTTCCTATTGAGAGAGTCATCAGCCCGGTGGCTTTCAGACTGAAGCTTCCTACCTCCATGAATATACATCCAGTTTTCCATATATCCTGCCTGAAAAGAGTCGTTCCTGACATTTTTAACCGCTCACCTTCCCCTCCTCCTCCTGTACTGCTTAATGACCATGAGGAATATGAAGTTGAGAGAATTCTGGATTGCAGACGAAGAGGAAGATCCTTTCAGTACTTGGTGAAATGGAAGGGGTTCGGGGTAGAAGAGAATTCTTGGGAACCTTTTCAAAATGTACATGCACCAAGGTTGGTCAGGAGGTTTCACATTCAGTTTCCTGAAAAGCCGTGTCCAGGAGGCACCCGGAAGTCGCCTCTGGGGGGGGGGGGGGGGCAATGTCATACTCACCAGCCAGGTCCCCTCCGTTATCGCCGCGGGCGCATCCTTACGCGCGCGCGTGGGCACGCTGGGATTCATAGTGCCTCATTGCTGTGATGACGCGCACGGCGTTCCGCAATGCGCGCGCAGAGTTGTGCGCGTGCGCAGTGCGCGCATCGGGTTGCGCGCATATGCGCGCAAGACCGTGCGCACGCGCACTCAGCGTTGCGCGCTGCGCGCATGCGTTAATTTTGGCGCCCATTGCCCTATTTAAACAGGTCTGCCCAACCCACTGTGGGATTATCCTGAGCGCAACCTGGTGGGCACTAGGCAGCGAAGGATAATCCCACAGTGGGTTGGAGAACAGATGACGTCTCGATGTGGAGAGCCAGGTACAGGCAAGATCGAGATCGAGGAACAAGCCAAGGTCAGGGCAGGCGGAGATCAGGATAGTCAGGAACAGGCCGGAGATCAGGGCAGGCTGCAGACAACAACACGGTAGAACAAGCCAAGGGTCAAGACGGGCAGCAGACGAGAGTAGTCGGGGTCACAAGCCAAGAGTCAATACCAGGAAATACGATCAGAGTAACTACAGGTTCACTAGGCACACGCTGTATGAACAAACAGCACAGAGTAAAGGGCAGACCTGTTTAAATAGGGCAATGGGCGCCAAAATTAACGCCTGCGCATGCGCGCAGCGCGCAACGCTGAGTGCACGTGCGCACGGCCTTGTGCGCACATGCGCGCAGCGCGCAACGCTGAGTGCGCGTGCGCACGGCCTTGCGCGCACATGCGCGCAACCCGATGCGCGCACTGCGCACGCGCACAACTCTGCGCGCGCATAGCGGAACGCCGTGCGCGTCATCACAGCAATGAGGCACTATAAATCCCAGCGTGCGTGCGCGCGCGCGTAAGGATGCGCCCGCGGCGATAATGGAGGGGACCTGGCTGGTGAGTATGACACCTGCGCAGTGGAGAGTCCGTCCAAGGGAATAAAGTGGGCCATCTTACTGAATCTGTCGACTACCACCCATATGACTGTTTTACCATCCGATCTAGGCAATTCACCTACAAAATCCATGGACACATGGGTCCATGGCTGCTCCGGTACCAGAAGTGACTGTAAGGTACCTACAGGAGCCCGCCTAGAGACCTTACTCCTAGCACATACGGAGCAATTCCCAACAAACTCTTTGCAATCTGACACTATCGAGGGCCACCAGACACAACGGTCCAGCAATTCCTGTGTGCGAGCCACACCTGGGTGACCAGCATTCTTATGAGTATGAAATACATGAAGAATCTTATATCTGAACTGTAACGGTACAAAGAGAACCCCTTCTGGCTTCCCTTCGGGGACCTCTTGTTGAAATGGCCTCAACGTGGGTACCCAATCCACCCAGGTATCTACCCCAAGGGGTTCAGAGGAAAGCTCAGAAGTCCCCTCCACTTGAATTTCGGTAGCGGCTATGGTAACCTTCTCCAAACAATGATGATGACAATACGGAGACCAACTCAACAACTGTCTGGAACTCCAGTTGATCTGAGGAGAATGTTTTTTAAGCCACGGCATACCCAGAATGACAGTGGAGGTGGACATCTCGAGCACCAGAAACTGTATCTGTTCTTTATGCAAGACCCCTAGTTGCCATAACAATACAGGAGTCTGAGTAATGGTTTGTTTAATCGGCAATGGAGAATCATCCACTGCCGTAATCTGCACCTGTCGTCCCACAGAAGTTAAAGGAAAACCAAACTTGATGGCGAAATCATAAGCCATAACATTGACAGCCGAACCCGAGTCTATAAAGGCCTGAGGGGAGTGAACCTGCCCCTCCCAGGTGATAGAACACGGGAGTAATAAACGTTTATTATTTAGAGTTAAGACTGGATCGCCTAGGGTAGTACCTCCAGCTACTCCTAGGCGATAGAGTTTTCCGCCTTCTTGGGACAACTAGATACCATATGCCCTTTCTCAGCACAATAAAGGCATAATTTCTCGTTGCGTCTCCTGCTTTTCTCAAACTCTGTGAGCTTGGCTTGCCCAATCTGCATTGGCTCATCCGGAGGTGGAGAGGAAGGCACAGGAGCCGAGAAAGTACCGGAAGCAAATCTACTTGGTATTTTACCCCGAGCTTGCTTCTGATAACGAACTCGCCGATCAATTTTAATAGCCAGTGAAATGGCCTCATCCAATGTCTTAGGTTCAGGATGTCCTAACATTAAATCGGCAACTGCATCAGATAATCCAGACAAAAAGCAATCTAAGAGTGCGTACTGCCCCCACCTGACTGACACTGACACTGCCCATCTCCTAAACTCCGCTGCGTAAGTTTCGACAGGATTATGCCCTTGCCTGAGGGTCTTCAATTTACTCTCTGACGTCATTGCTAAATCGGGATCATCGTATATAACTGCCATTGCCTTAAAGAGACTCCGTAACAAAAAT
Organism: Hyperolius riggenbachi; assembly: GCF_040937935.1. Classification (NCBI taxonomy): domain Eukaryota; kingdom Metazoa; phylum Chordata; class Amphibia; order Anura; family Hyperoliidae; genus Hyperolius; species Hyperolius riggenbachi. The sequence goes on from NC_090650.1 coordinate 162,916,893, forward strand.
TGCATCCTGTTTTTTATCATCCTACAACTTCCAAAAGCTATTCTAATGTGTTCTGGCTTACTGCAGCACGTTCTACTATCACCATCTCTGTAATAAATCAACTTATCTCTCTCTTGTCAGACTTGTCAGCCTGTGTCTGGAAGGCTGCCAAGTTCTTCAGTGTTGTGGTTCTGTGATGCATCTCCCTCCTCCAGGCCCTCTCTGCACACTGCCTGTGTATTATTTAGAGTAGGGCAGCTTCTCTCTTATCTTTTACAAGCTGGATAAATCCTCCTCTGAGCTGGCTGGGCTTTCACATACTGAGGAATTACATACAGGCAGAGCTGTCTGCACTCTGCAGGAAGAAACAGCCTGACACTTCAGTGGAAGATAGCTGCAGGGGGAAAGAAACTCACAAATGATCTCTTGAGATTCAAAAGGAAGGGTGTATACAGCCTGCTTGTGTATGAATGTATTTTCTATGTGTGGACATACTGTACATCAACCTACTTCCTGTTTTGGTGGCCATTTTGTTTGTTTATAAACAAACTTTTAAAAACTGTTTTTAACCACTTTTAATGCGGCGAGGAGCGGCAAAATTGTGACAGAGGGTAATAGGAGATGTCCCCTAACGCACTGGTATGTTTACTTTTGTGCGATTTTAACAATACAGATTCTCTTTAAAAAAATCTTCAACTGAGGCCGAAGCCTCATGCCCCTGAGGCAGACTATAGGCCCAGGACTGAGAATCACCAGATAATAATGTCTTAATTAATGTCACTCTCTGACCCTCGGTACCTGACGATACTGGCCGTAACTCAAAATATGATAAACAACGGTTTTTAAAATTTCGAAAATCAAACCGAGGCCCAGAGAATTTTTCAGGAGGACGGAAACTTGGTTCAATCGCACGAGGGGGTGACACTGGTGCATTAGCGTCTCTTAGACAGTTAACTGTCTCAGCCAGTTGATCAATCTGGGTCTGTTGTGCGTTAGCCGTCTTGATGAGCTCGTTAAGAGTTGTGGTCAACAAATCAACCCGGTTGCACAGTGTTTCCATATTTTTTCTGGTCTGCTGTTCTGTAACGATTGGGTGTTGAAACTCAGTCGTCTGATTATTAGGTGATCTGCAGTATCACCAATAATACAGACGCTATACCTGATTATATGGTGATCTGCAGAATCACCAATAATACAAGTATAGCTAGCTACAATGTAGTATAAATGGTGCTTGGTGCAACAGTAGGTATGGTTGGATAGACCTCACTAGAGGAGCTGGAAGGCCTATCAGGAACTGTAACTGAATAGTTTAACTGGACCTTACCAGAGGAGCTGGTAAGGCACTATCAGTACAGGTACAGGAAAAGTTAAGCAGAACCTTACCAGAGCAGCTGGCAAGGTAATAACAATACAATAAATGTCTATAGAGCAAACCTTACCAGAAGAGCTGGCAAGGCTTGTCAGAGTAGTGAATAATCAGGCAGAGGTTCAGCAGCTTTAGTCAGATAGGCAGAGGTACAGAAACGATAAGCAAGTAGCAAGGTCAGAGGTTAGCCAGAATCATACACAGATAATCAATAACAACATAACAATAGTCCTAGTCTTGTGTGAAATCCCTGGTTTCCTCCCAGATCAAAGCACACCAGATACTTGTCTAAGGTCTGAGCGCTAACACAAAGTATTCACGATTCATTCATAGACTTTTTGCCGTCTGAGGCAAAATTTAAAAAAAAATCGTGAGTGATCCCCGCCCTTTGCCTCTTAATCTATACGCTGGTACTTAACTATTTACAGCTGGAAGGGAGTGCAGATCGGGGAACCCAGGCGAGGGAGGCGACCCTACTGCTAGGCCCAATACCCCCTTTCTGCCCGCTACTCCTCCAGCTCGGCGGGCGGCCCCCCCCACCCACAGACAGACGAGTGCCGCCCACCCCAGATGTGCCGCCTGAGGCAAATGTTTCACCCCGCCTCATGAGCGGGCCGGCCCTGGTCTAGAGGCTGTAATTTCTGCAAAAGGAGGATCTACTAAATATTAATTTCATTTATTTTTTGTGGTGTCCAAATTTATGCACCTGCCTAATTTTGTTTAAACAATTATTGCACACTTTCTGTAAATTGAATAAACTCTATTTCACCTCTGAAATATCACTGTGTCTCCTATATGATATATTTAACTGACATTTTTTTTTAATCATAACAGGCGAGTTGAGGCTCCACACCGTGCTGGCCATAATTTGGGGTTTGTCGTCTCTCCGCCTGGCAGCACACTTGGGGTAGACTGTATGTAGCATTCCACCACTAGAATTTCCGCTGTATATAACAAGCAATTTTATCTTTATGATAAGTTATTTAAGGCACTTACCCCCTTGGGGTCATATGTGGGGGGATTTAGATACTATATCCCTCAGTTATGATGTTTGACTTTATTTTGCAGTAATATACTTATTCAAGCGGGGCCTCCAATCTGTCATTATTGAGTATTTGGATTTTTTGCCTTGCATTTTTGATTATTTTTAAATTGTTTCTCTTCTTTTTACTGCGCTGGCGATCCCTGCTGGCTGCGCCCTTCCCTCTGTCCCCCCCCCACCTCCTTGCCTCTACCGTAGACGGGGTGTTTCTACCCTCTTTCGGCTGTTGGCTCGCTGTGCGGGGGGTGTGGGCAGGTCGGGCGCCGCCCCCCGGTGACGTCAGCGCATGTGTGTCTTTGGCTTGGAGGTTTTGCCTTCCTGTTGTGGTGTTGCTGTGTCCGCCCTTCCCACCTCTTTTGGGGGATGACGCTCCTGCTTCTCCTCCGCCCTCCTTGGTGAGGCTTACTGGGGTGGGTGTGGCCGGGCGCTGTGCGCTCCGATTGGCTGGGCATCCTCTCATAGGCCATGCAGGGCCTATGCTGTGACGTATGCTTGCACCACGCCCAGCTGAGGAAACCGGAAGTGTCCGGTGAAACATGTCGTGGCTACACGTGGCGTGCTTGGTGTGTGGATTGTTGCTGCCCTGATGCTCCCGCCCGCTCTCTCCACACTGGCTGACTCGCTCAGCCCCCCATCTCCCCTGCTACAACCTGTGTGTCATTGGATGGCAATCCGCCGAGATCACTCTGCATTTGCATGGAATATACCTTGGATTACACATCTCATGGATGCAGTGGCTCTATACTTGGAGGCTGGACACCGTGGACTCAGTACTGTATAGCATAAGCTCTGTGCTCGCATGTACTTTTGTTGCTTTGCCTGTTCAATTGCATACAGTGTCGGCTTCTTGTCATCTAATCACTCCTATCCATCTGGAGGTATATGCATCTACATGATACTAACAATGTCAGCACTTCATTTGCTATGCTGACACTAAAATGCTTGGAACTAACTGTTGCATCTAGCTAAGCTTCACAAGCTGCCTTCACCTGCTGCATCTAGCTAAGCTTCACAAGCTGCCTTTACCTGCTGCTTTGTATTGTTACATACCAAAGCTGAACTTTGCTGAAGTCGTTATTTGGCTGCTGCTCCATTGATATAATCAAGGTCTCTTGCGGAGTAGGGGATTGTTACCCTCCATTGCTTCAGTGACACTTTTGAAGGAACTGTCATTTTGCATCAAAGATTGAATCATTTTGGATTCCATTGGTCAATATGTTTATGATTGTGATGCTGCTTGTTCTGGGGGGAGCTGGGGTTTGTTTTGTGGATGGAGTGTGATGTGTTAGTGCGGGGTGGTCTGATCAACCACCGCCTGCTTCTTAGGAGAATATTCCTTTTTATTTTTTGATACATTTAATAAAAATTGTGATATTTTACCAATTAAATTAGTGTACATCTATATTTCCTGGGGTATACGTGCTCCGTATTTCTCCTCCAAGGTTTTTTTGTTTAATCATAACAACCAACGATTTATACAGGAAAATCACTGCATATATATACATATATATATATATATATATATATATATATATATATACACATGCACACACATATATATGTATACATACATACACAACAGTAACATGTGAAATGAACATGTGGGAGCTTCCACCTCATGCTATGGCTACATATGGTAAAGTTAGTGTCCATTAATATGTAAATGCAGGAAGAGGGGAGCCACCACATATGAGGGTCATGGTTCCCATGGTTGTGTGCTAGTAAACTTGGGGGCCGGGGAGGAGTAAATGGTAATACAGGTAATGCGGGTAATGACTGTAGGCTCGTACACACGTCTGACAGAAGGCAACGACGGGTCCGTCGTCACCTCCCGCTGGGCGGGTTTTCAGCAGACAGTACAGCGTGTGTACAGTCTGTCGTTGGACTGATAAGGCTGTTTCTTATCAGTCCACCGACAGACTCTACACACGCTGTACTGTCTGCTGAAAACCCGGCCAGCGGGAAGTGACGACGGACCCGTCGTTGCCTTCTGTCAGACGTGTGTACGAGCCTTTAAAGGTGGCAAATTTAGAGCAGTGGTGGCGAACCTATGGCACGTGTGCCGGAAGTGGCACTCTGAGCCCTCTCTGTGGGCACGCATGCTGCTGCCTGCCACCGCTGCTATATTGCAGATTTGTGTGTGTGTGTGTGTGTGTGTGGGGGGGTTTCACCATTTAGCAGAATAATTTCCCCTTCCTTCTCCCCTCCGGAAACCTTGGATCTTTTACAGCGCAGAGAGGCAGGCAGGTGAAGGAAGACTAATTAATTTAGACCTGCCACCTCACTGCGCATTGATCCCTCCGACAATTTACTTGTAGTTCCGCCCAGGAACAGAAGCAGAGATAATTCACTAGTCCAGACGGCCCCACCGCCTACACCCACTGCTACGGTACAGACTACAAAGAGGACTCCGGTATCTCCCTTCATGATCTTTATGATGTTGAGGCTCCCAGAATGTTTATTAGTAGAAAGAGAACCTGTATTTTCTTCTTCAACCTTTTTTTTCTGTGTGGAGTGAGTGATTCACTGTTTTATGACTTTCCCTGACAGTCTGTGGTTGAAAACAAAAACAAGTGACTGCATGCTTCTCTCTCTCTCATTTTTTAACTCTCTTTCCCTTCTCGTCTCTTACTACTCTTTTCCTCTCTCACAGAATTTTGCATGCGGGTGTATGCAAATTTTCATGCGAATTCGCATGGATGACGCTGTATGCGAATTTAACCATGGCAGTGCCTGTGTGCTTTTCCATTGATTCCATGCAAATTTGCATGCAAATTCGCATACCAAAGCCGCATGCGAATTCCCTATTAAATACATTAGCGGCGATTCGCATAGCGGTGTGCAGGCTGCGAATTCTGATGGCTCTGCCGTGCAGATTTCTCCTGCACAGAAAAACGCTCAGGATTACTAACAAGTGGAAACAGGCCCATCCACTTGTATTGGCTATGCGAATCTGCATGCAGATTCGCGATAGTGGAAACGGGCCCTTACCCTCTCGTCCAGCAACATGCACCTACCTACCCTTCCTACTGCTGCCTGCCCAGCAACAGCACGCACCTACAGTACCTACTCTCCTAACTTACCTTTCCCCCACCCACCTTGAAGCATGTACCTATCCTACCTCCTCCCTGCTGCAGCTACCTACCCTACACATGCCTGGCCAGTCAGGTACCTACTATCCCTACAGCCCACTCAGGTGCAGCTACTTAACCGCAGTCCCTCCCACCCAAATTGTGCCTACCTACCCTTCCATACTGACCACCCAGCAACAGCTACCTATTCTACTTACTATGTTGCTGCAGCTACCTTACCACCTTACCTACTTACCTACTTTCAGTGGTGTGATGTTTCCTAAAGCCAGACTGGAATGGGTCATAACTATTATGTTGTAGGGTTTTGCCTTCTATCTGGAGGTATACGGCTTTTTCAATTAGCTTACCCAGAAAGGGAAGGTTAGAGATAGGTCTGTAGCTGGTCATTGCATCTGGGTCCAGGGAGGGTTTTTTGAGTAGAGGCCTGATGATTGCTTCCTTCAGTAAAGCAGGAAATATCCCTGATTGTAAGGAACAGTTTACAAGTTTGAGGAATACCGGTACAAACACGTCAGGGCAGTTCAACATGAACTGTGTTGGGCCAGGATCCAGGTCACAGGTAGTTTGGTGGAGGTGAAGGGGGATGCTTGATGTGGCTTCATCAATTTCTTTGAAGTTTGAACAAGGTGTTACGTTGTCTCTGCTAATGATCTTTGGCGCTATATTGGGCTCAGATGCTGTAAGTTGAATGGCGGACCTTATAGCGGAGACTTTGAGAAGAAATAGGCAAATTGGTCACAGAGGTCCTCTGAAGACTGGATATTACGTTTTTGACATGCCGGGTTGCAGAGTTTTTCCACTGTGCAAAACAGCTGGGCTGGTTTGTTAACTGCATTTGCTATTGCATGTGATAAAAAGGATGACTTTTTCTCAGTGATTACATTTTGGTACTTCTTCAAGTGGAGGATTAATGCTTGTTTGTCTACTGGGGACTGAGATTTGTGCCACAGTCTTTCAAGCTTTCGGCCTTGTCTTTTCAGCTCTTTTATAGAGTTATCAAACCACTGTGCATGATGATGTTGAGTAAGATATTTGGTGCGCAGAAGAGCAATTGTCTCAAAGGTGGAGGATGAATGGCCGAAAATTAATGCAGGTAGCCGGGGTAGAGTTTATCTAATTTTGATACAATAAATTGATTAATTCTTATTACATGTTATACCGATTATATTGATTAATACAGCCGGGGTAGAGAAGCCTGGGTCCCTCTGGGCAGCACGATTGCACACGGGACCCAGGAAAGCTGCACACGCAGCTGTTTTTCACAGCCCGACCTGAGCACGGGCTTACCGCTCCTAGCACACAAAGCGGAGCCCTTGCTCAGGTTGGGATTACCGCCAGGGGGGTTCAAATCACCTCCTAATATTAAAGAGCCTTGTTTAATTGTCAATTTTTGTCACTAATTTTTGTAAAAAGTAACGTTGGGAGGAGTTGGGGGCATAAAGGGTAATAATAGCAAACATTTGACCATTAATTTGACCCACAAAGATAATAAACCTGCCCATCTCATCAGTTACTACAGAAACAGGTAATACTTTTAGTTCTCTATGGAAAGCAAGTAGAACACCTCTCTTCCGTTTCAAGAAAACACTGTGGTAGATCAGTGAAACATTTTGGTTAACGCAATATTTAGTATCCTGGGAAGCTAGATGGGTTTCTTGAGCCATCAATATTTTAGAGTGAAAAGTCTGGGCATCTTTCCATAGTCTTTTTCTTTTTTCTCAATACTTTTTATTGGCATTTGTTAATAAACAAGCTTTTTTTTGATTGAACAAAAGCAGTTGCATAAAGTTACATGAGTCAACACAAAATTCTCAAGGCTGCTTCAGATAACTAACAAGTGTTGTGCAAGAGCAGGTACAGTCATCTTAAACTGGGAAGTAACACAAAATAAAAATGATAAACAAGAACGTTCTATACTAAGAAGTATGGTCTTCAACTTATGATAAAGTAAGTCTATACTGATCCTGAGGAAGTCTTATTGGATTTACAGTGGGTTGCAAAAGTATTCAGCCCCCTTGAAGTTTTCCACATTTTGTCACATTACTGCCACAAACATGCATCAATTTTATTGGAATTCCACATGAAAGATCAATACAAAGTGCTGTACATGTGAGAAGTGGATTGAAAATCATACATCATTCCAAACATTTTTTTTTTTACAAATAAATAACTGCAAAGTGGGGTGTGCGTAATTATTTGGCCCCCTGAGTCAATACTTTGTAGAACCACCTTTTGCTGCAATTACAGCTGCCAGTCTTTTAGGGTATGTCTATACCAGCTTTGCACATCTAGAGACTGAAATCCTTGCCCATTCTTCTTTGCAAAACAGCTCCAGCTCAGTCAGATTAGATGGACAGCGTTTGTGAACAGCAGTTTTCAGATCTTGCCACAGATTCTTGATTGGATTTAGATCTGGACTTTGACTGGGCCATTCTAACACATGGATATGTTTTGTTTTAAACCACTCCAATGTTGCCCTGGCTTTATGTTTAGGGTCATTGTCCTGCTGGAAGGTGAACCTCCACCCCAGTCTCAAGTCTTTTGCAGTCTCCAAGAGGTTTTCTTCCAAGTTTGCCCTGTATTTGGCTCCATCCATCTTCCCATCAACTCTGACCAGCTTCCCTGTCCCTGCTGAAGAGATGCACCCACCGAGCATGATGCTGCCACCACCATATTTGACAGTGGGGATGGTGTGTTCAGAGTGATGTGCAGTGTTAGTTTTCCGCCACACGTAGCGTTTTGCATTTTGGCCAAAAAGTTCCATTTTGGTCTCATCTGACCAGAGCACCTTCTTCCACATGGTTGTTGTGTCCCCCACATGGCTTGTGGCAAACTGCAAACGGGACTTTTTATGCTTTCTGTTAACAATGCCTTTCTTCTTGCCACTCTTCCATAACGGCCAACTTTGTACAGTGCATGACTAATAGTTGTCCTATGGACAGAGTCTCCCACCTGAGCTGTAGATCTCTGCAGCTCGTCCAGAGTCACCATGGGCCTCTTGACTGCATTTCTGATCAGCGTTCTCCTTGTTCGGCCTGTGAGTTTAGGTGGATGGCCTTGTCTTGGTAGGTTTACAGTTGTGCCATACTCCTTCCATTTCTGAATGATCGCTTGAACAGTGCTCCGTGGGATGTTCAAGGCTTTGGAAATCTTTTTTTGTAGCCTAAGCCTGCTTTAAATTTCTCAATAACTTGATCCCTGACCTGTCTTGTGTGTTCTTTGAACTTCACGGTGTAGTTGCTCCCAATATTCTCTTAGACAACCTCTGAGGCCCTCACAGAGCAGCTGTATTTGTACTGACATTAGATTACACACAGGTGCACTCTATTTAGTCATTAGCACTCATCAGGCAATGTCTATAGGCAACTGACTACACTCAGATCAAAGGGGGGCGAATAATTATGCACACACCACTTTGCAGTTATTTATTTGTAAAAAAATGTTTGGAATCATGTATGATTTTCGTTCCACTCCTCATGTGTACACCACTTTGTGTTGGTCTTTCATGTGGAATTCCAATAAAATTGATTCATGTTTGTGGCAGTAATATGACAAAATGTGGAAAATTTCAAGGGGGCCAAATTCTTTTGCAACCCACTGTAGATGTATCTATAGAGATAAAGCCTAACCAACAGAAGGGTAAGAAAAAAGAAGCAAGAAGGTGTTTATCTTATTCCATGGATGCTTGTTACCATATTCCATAGCAGGGAACCTAGTCTCAATCCTGATGGTGCTCAAGAAGACCAGGATATGCTAATGTAAGAGATCTGCTACATCCAGAGGGGGAGACATGGGGGAGGGATGGGAGGGAGGGGGGTAACTCTCTACATCAGGACTTTTAGGAGCTCATTAGTCTGAATTGGGTTATGAAAGGGATTATCTTTGATCTGGAGGAGATAGTTTATTCCAGTCAAAGTACCAGTGATCTAGCATAAGATTACAATTATTTCTCACCTTTATCAGGCGTTCCATTTTAAGGTTGTAGTCTACTAGATGGGTTACTTGCGACAAGGATGGAATTTCTGAGGTATTCCAGTTCACCAGTAGTAGGTGTCTGGCTGCGCAGATTAAAATGAGTGAGGACTAGTTTAAATTGCCTAGGAAATTGGTCCAGAGCTATTAAAAAGAGTGCCAATAAGGGGGATAGATAGATTTGTTTTATTATTTTGGAGATTAGATTACAAATCTGAGACCAAAAGGATTTGATCTTGGGGCATTCTGATAGGAGATGTAGGCGAGAACCAATGTTTAAGCACTTTCTCCAGCAACTTGGAGAGTGAATGAGAGACATTTTAGCTAGTATTCTGGGGGTGAGGTACCATTTGTAGAGGATTTTTTTTTTAGTAGTATCTATGTGGGTAAAGCAACTGGAGAATTTTTTTTATGTTTATTAATGCCCTTTCTATATCTGATGGGGGTATAGTGCGCTGTAGATCATATTCCCAGTTCTTGATGAATTTAAGATATGGAGGAGGGAGAGCTTTGTTGATATAACCATACCATAGGGATATACACCCTGTGAATTTGGATTTTGGTAAAAATAGAAAATCCCATAATGTTTGGGGCACATCTATTGTGATTGTGGGGTTGGTGGAGAGCAGATGTTTTATTTGTATATAACTGAAGAGATCCTCATCAGTTAGTTTGTATTTCCATTTTAGGAAATCAAAGGGTTGGACACAATATCATTTAAATAAAGGATTCCATTCTTAAGCCACTTATTCACCTGGAGATTGGGGATGGCTAATTTCAGGATAGATAATGGGAGTTTCCCTTAGGTTAATGCCTGATTTTGGGGGAGGCTACATTTTAAAAATCTCCATGACATAATCGTCTGGTGGATTATGGGATGAAAATTAATTGGGGTAGGGAGGTTCGCCCAAGTTATGTAGAATAGGTCTAGGAAATTTCCATTATTAAAAGTAATCGTTTTTTAAATGGAGAGTTTAAACCCCTGGTGTTGTTTGATGTTGTAATGATCGCTGCTGCAGCAGGTATTGCTGGAAGCAGTAGTGCTGCAGCTCAGGCAGTTCTGATCTATTTCCATGCAAGCTGCATAGCTTTGTCTGCCTTTCCCTGCTGTCAGCTTGTGACTGATTATCATTCACCTGTGTGGGAATCTGCATGTCTGCTCCCATTGGATGACCTCAGTATAAAGATCTGCTTCCTGCAGGGTTTCCTTGGGTTTTCATAGCTTCAGTTCAAGCCTGTCTTGCTGTCGCTTTAGCCCCCGATCGTGTTTCTTGTTATAAAGATACTTTGCTGGTCTTTGCATCATATATTGGTTCATTGCCAATATATATGCATACCAGCACGTTTATTATTTTCCTTGTATTCGTGTTACGTTGATACATCAGTGTCGCTGATATATACGTACATGAACTGTTTATTTCCTGTGTTCAGTTAGTCAGCCTTCCAGCACGTTTTGGTAGTTTGCGCGTATCGTGAGCACCCGTGCTGAGCTAGTACCCTGCTCCTGAATCTGTGGATTGCGTTCATCTCTGCGAAGAGATATCGAATCCTTCTGAATCCTGTTCTGTTACCGTTTGTGGATTGCGTTCATCTCTGCAAAGAGATAACGAATCCTTCTGAATCCTGTTCTGTTACCATTTGTGGATTGCGTTCATCTCTGTGAAGAGATAGTGAATCCTTCTGAGTCCTGTTCCCTGTATTACTCCAGTTCTAGTCAGTGTTCCTGCTTATGTCATATATCGGTTCATTGCCGATATATACATATGTTAGTCAGACGTTACAAATAGTTTCATTGATAGCTGTAATTGTAATACGCTAGGAAAACATACTTATTGTAGATTTATCTGTGTTACGTTCATCTATCTTGATCCTGCTATTTCCTGACTATCCTGTCCTGTCTTTGTGAGGCACGCCATCGCCGCTACGCATTGGCTGCCTCATTCCAGTCTGTCTAGTTGTGGACGCTTGCTGTCACTAAGTAGCGACTAGCTAGCAAGCGTTCATTCTGTCTACCTGTCCTGATCTCCTCAGTTCTGGTTTATGCGCTCAGCGCTACTTTGCGCTGAGACGTTATAACGAAAGCATTGTTTGTGGCTGTCAGATCTGCACCGGCTCTGTGCGCCACAATCTCCTATTGGAGTTAGTCCTCCCCTCCACTATACTAGGGATAGCCTGTTTCCTTGTGCTAGTGTGTGTACCTCCTCCACGCCAGCTCATGCGTTGCATGCTGACTGTGGAGAATACACCACCAAGCCTTACAGATGTAATCTTAATTGATGGATTTTTATCCAGCATGGAAAGTCATAATAGGAGGAAGCGCTGGGCTGAAAATACCCGGAGATAACCGATGATCATATACAAGCTGGGCCAAGAACAAGGATTTGTTGTACACATAAGCAGATAAAGATATAACGATTTTAACTTTCATGAATAACAACTACAGAAGGCAAAGTAAAACGAAACAATATAACTGTAGAATATACAGTGGGTTGCAAAAGTATTCAGCCCCCTTGAATTTTTTCACATTTTGTCACATTACTGCCACAAACATGCATCAATTTTATTGGAATTCCATGTGAGAGACCAATACAAAGTGCTGTACATGTGAGAGGTGGATCGAAAATCATACATCATTCCAAACATTTTTTACAAATAAATAACTGCAAAGTGGGGTGTGCGTAATTATTCGGCCCCCTGAGTCAATACTTTGTAGAACCACTTTTTTTCTGCAATTACAGCTGCCAGTCTTTTAGGGTATGTCTCTACCAGCTTTGCACATCTAGAGACTAAAATCCTTGCCCATTCTTCTTTGCAAAACAGCTCCAGCTCAGTCAGATTAGATGGACAGCGTTTGTGAACAGCAGTTTTCAGATCTTGCCACAGATTCTCGATTGGATTTAGATCTGGAATTTTACTGGGCCATTCTATCACATAGATATGTTTTGTTTTAAACCATTCCATTGTTGCCCTGGCTTTATGTTTAGGGTCATTGTCCTGCTGGAAGGTGAACCTCCACCCCAGTCTCAAGTCTTTTGCAGTCTCCAAGAGGTTTTCTTCCAAGTTTGCCCTGTATTTGGCTCCATCCATCTTCCCATCAACTCTGACCAGCTTCCCTTTCCCTGCTGAAGAGATGCACCCCCCCCGAGCATGATGCTGCCACCACCATATTTGACAGTGGGGATGGTGTGTTCAGAGTGATGTGCAGTGTTAGTTTTCCACCACACATAACGTTTTGCATTTTGGCCAAAAAGTTCCATTTTGGTCTCATCTGACCAGAGCACCTTCTTCCACATGGTTGCTGTGTCCCCCACATGGCTTGTGGCAAACTGCAAACAGGACTTCTTATGCTTTCTGTTAACAATGCCTTTCTTCTTGCCACTCTTCCATAAAGGCCAACTTTGTACAGTGCATGACTAATAGTTGTACTATGGACAGAGTCTCCCACCTGAGCTGTAGATCTCTGCAGCTCGTCCAGAGTCACCATGGGCCTCTTGACTGCATTTCTGATCAGCGCTCTCCTTGTTCGGCCTGTGAGTTTAGGTGGATGGCCTTGTCTTGGTAGGTTTACAGTTGTGCCATACTCCTTCCATTTCTGAATTATCACTTGAATGGTGCTCCGTGGTATGTTCAAGGCTTTGGAAATCTTTCTGTAGCCTAAGCCTGCTTTAAATTTCTCAATAACTTGATCCCTGACCTGTCTTGTGTGTTCTTTGGACTTCACGGTGTTGTTGCTCCCAATATTATCTTAGACAACCTCTGAGGCCCTCACAGAGCAGCTGTATTTGTACTGACATTAGATTACACACAGGTGCACTCTATTTAGTCATTAGCACTCATCAGGCAATGTCTATAGGCAACTGACTGCAGTCATATTAAAGGGGGCATAATAATTATGCACACACCACTTTGCAGTTATTTATTTGTAAAAAAATGTTTGGAATCATGTATGATTTTCGTTCCACTTCTCATGTGTACACCGCTTTGTGTTGGTCTTTCATGTGGAATTCCAATAAAATTGATTCATGTTTGTGGCAGTAATATGACAAAATGTGGAAAACTTCAAGGGGGCCGAATACTTTTACAAGCCACTGTAAGTTGAAAATTCTACAAAATCCCCAGGGGTATTTGCAATACTGTGTATTACAGGAGAACTAGCGTACTTCACTAGTTAGGTAAATAAAATCTTGGAAAGATAATTGGCCAGAATCAGCTTCATGATGTGACTTCATGCCAATCAGATGAAATTTTAGTGGATGGAGGAGGGTTCTTTGTTACAGCAGCACGGTAATTCACAGGTGGTTGTTCAGGTATTTGGATCTTGAGTTGCCGGAGTAATGTGTGGGATACACATTACTCCGGCAACTCAAGATCCAAATACCTGAAAGATGATATAGAGTATTGTTTATTGTTGAAAGAGAAGGTTATTTTAGTTGGGAAGCCCCCCTTGTATTGTATCTGGGCTGCGTGGAGTGTTATTAAAGCAGTAGGATCAGCCATAGTATTCCAGGGAAAAAACACATATATAAGTAGATAAATACTTGATCTACTTACATAAAACATGTATTGTACTGTCCACGTTTTGATTTCAGTGAATGTTATATAGTAAATGACGAGAATTCTGTTCCTGGTGGGGGCCATGTCTTTTGCCCACAGTAAAGGGTAACTCGTGATGTCATTTCTGCCCTTTACTTTTTTTCTTGTCTCCTCCAATCGCTGAGTCTCCTCAGCCTTGCTTGTAAACACAAGTGATTAGGGGATTAGGTTTCAGATAAGCAGCAGGCAGGGAAATAAAGGGAAGAGGAGGAATATATTATAGGTAAAAAGAACCCCCAGCATGCAATTCTTTGGCACCGACTACTAAAGAGCCAGTGCTCCTAAGGTATATGATAACTCCAAATCATAACAGCAGAAAACGTTTTGAAAGTTTTGAATGCAGGATTAGCATCTTTATCACTTAACACACTCAGACCAGTTGCTGTTGAAATTTGATTTTTATGGTGACGATACCGCTTTAAGAGTGGTTGCATATTTCTTCTCTGTTGTAAAGATTCTTGTGACAGATCTGCAAAAAGCTGGAGTTTGGCGTAGGGATCAGAAAAGGACCCCATCTTCCTTAGGGCCAGCATTAAATGTTCTTTCGCTTGATAAAACAAGAAACGCACTATGACATTTCTAGGGATGTGTTCAGCAAGATGGGGAGGCTTTGGCAGATGGTGGACTCTGTCAATGGTAAGCTCAATAAGTGAGGCTTCTGGTAATACCGTTTTAGCCAGGTTGGTCATGAATAGTCTCAAGTCCCCTTATACTACTGATTCTGGCATTGTTACACTCACCATGGGGGCTGTCTGCAGCATTCCCTTGCGCGTTCCTTCGCGCGCACGTGCGGGGCTTACTGGGTCTTTTGTGCTCTCTCCCGGCTCGACGGTGTATGGCGTTGCGTGGTACGCGCATGCGCGCAAACTGTTACGCGCAAGGCCTTGCGCGTGTGTGCATGCGCAATGCGTTGTGCACACTGATTGCGGTACCAATGCTCAGTATAAAAGCAGTACTGCCCTCAACTACAGTGCTGCTCGTTCTGACAGCTTGGCTAAAAGTGTCCGGTGAACCGTCGTTCCTGCTTTGCTTTGTTCTGATTGGATTCTCTGTTGTAACCCCGGCTTGTGACCCCGACCTTCATGGAACTCCGTCTGCCCCGACCTCTGGCTTGTGACTCTGACCTCCGTTGAACTCCGCCTGCCCCAACCTCTGGCTTGTGACCCCAATCTCTGACGCCGCCTGCCCTGGATCTTTGGCTACCGTCTGACCAAGTCTACTCCACAATTAGTGTCGCTGTTCTCTCGACCACCAGCCAAGATTATCCCAGTAGTGACCTGGCAAACAATAGGCAGCTAAGTCTACAGGGAGTGCAGAATTATTAGGCAAGTTGTATTTTTGAGGAATAATTTTAATTTTGAACAACCATGTTCTCAATGAACCGTTCCTGACCAAGTACCTGAAAACATCCTGTCCCCTCAACGTCTCTTACTCCTGCAGTCCAGTCTGATGGATCTTGTCAAACCAGCTTCGTCCTGTCTTAGCACGCCTCCTGATCTACCAGTTAAGGAAGGTCTTCATTATTTCCAGAATAAGATTTTCGTTCCCGCTGAAGCACGGCTGTCTGTACTTCAATCTTGCCACGACAGCAGATTGGCTATACATTTTGGGATCAACCCGACTCGAGTACTCGTGCAGAGAAATTTCTGGTGGCCTGAGTTAGCCAAAGACTTTAATTCCTATGTTACCTCTTGTGAGACTTGTGCACGATCTTAGAATACTTGTTCCCGACCTTGGGGCATCTTGAATCCTCTTCCTGTTCCAACCCAGCCATGGAGGGACATTGCTATGGACTTTGTAGTGGACCTACCTCCTTCTGAAGGGTTCACTATCATCCTGGTGGTGGTAGATCGTTTTTCTAAGATGTCCCATTTTCTGCCTTCGAAGCATGTTCCCTCTGCTGCAGAAACTGCTCAAACCTTCATCCAGGAGATTGTTCGACTCCATGGGTTACTGTCCAATATTGTGTCCGATCACAATTTTCTTCTAGATTCTGGCAAGAACTCTGCAGGGGTCTCGGAATCAAGCTTTCTCTCTCCTCCGGGTACCATCCTCAATCTAACGGTCAAACAGAGACAACAAATCAAACCCTGGAGAGCAATACATCAGATGTTTCACTTCCGCCTCCCAAGACGACTGGTATTCTTTGTTGGCTACTGCCGAATTTGCTTACAACAACTCCATTCATGCAGCCACTCATCAATCCCTGTTCTTCATTAATTATAGCTTCCATCCCTCGTTTCTGCCTGGCCTGGATTTCTCCTCAGCCTGTCCTGGAGTGCAGGAGAGAATCTCAAATATTCAGAATAACTTTGACACCGTTCACAGTGCCTTAAAGCAATCTCAGGAAAGAGGGAAGAGGTTCGCTGACAGACTCAAAAAAGAAGGTCCGGACTTGTCCCCAGGGGACCTCGTCTGGCTTTCCACCGCAAACCTTAAGCTCAGCTGCCCTTCAAAGAAGTTAGCGCCTAGATTTATCGTCCCTTTCCCTGTGTTGCAAAGAATTAATCCGGTGGCATTCAAGTTGTCCCTTCCTGTCTCTCTTCAAGTCCATCCTGTTTTTCATGTCTCCTGCCTGAAGAAAGTAGTGCCTAAAAACTTTCCTGGTCGCTCATCTGATCCCCCTCAACCAGTTCTTATTGAAGGCTCAGAAGAGTTTGAGGTGGAAAGGATCCTGGATAGCAGGAGAGTGAGGAATTCTCCCCAGCATCTTCTCAAATGGAAAGGTTTTGGAGTAGAGGATAATTCCTGGGAACCAGCCTGTAATGTACATGCTCCTAGACTGGTCAAACGGTTCCACCAAAGATTCCCTGACAAGCCAGGTCCTAGGGGCACCCAGAGGTTGGTAGATAAGGAAGTTGCAGCTGGGCGGGAGGATAGGTGGGGAGATTAGGTAGTTGGACCTGGAGGGAAAGAAGTGTAGGGAGGGAGGGTAGGTAGAGGGATAAGGTATCTGCTGCAGGATAGGAAGGAGTGTAAGTAGGGAGTTGCGCACGCTCTGCGCATGTACAGAGTGCTGATTTCTGGCTTGTGACCCCGATCTCCGCTGAACGCCGCCTGCCCTGGACCTTTGGCTACCGTCTGACCAAGTCTACTCCACAATTAGTGTCGCTGTTCTCTCGACCACCAGCCAAGATTATCCCAGTAGTGACCTGGCAAACAATAGGCAGCTAAGTCTACAGGGAGTGCAGAATTATTAGGCAAGTTGTATTTTTGAGGAATAATTTTAATTTTGAACAACCATGTTCTCAATGAACCCAAAAAACTCATTAATATCAAAGCTGAATATTTTTGAAAGTAGTTTTTAGTTTGTTTTTAGTTTTAGATATTTTAGGGCGATATCTGTGTGTGCAGGTGACTATTACTGTGCATAATTATTAGGCAACTTAACAAAAAACAAATATATACCCATTTTAATTATTTATTTTTACCAGTGAAACCAATATAACATCTCAACATTCACAAAAATACATTTCTGACATTCAAAAAATAAAACAAAAACAAATCAGTGACCAATATAGCCACCTTTCTTTGCAAGGACACTCAAAAGCCTGCCATCCATGGATTCTGTCAGTGTTTTGATCTGTTCACCATCAACATTGCGTGCAGCAGCAACCACAGCCTCCCAGACACTGTTCAGAGAGGTGTACTGTTTTCCCTTCTTGTAAATCTCACATTTTATGATGGACCACAGGTTCTCAATGGGGTTCAGATCAGGTGAACAAGGAGGCCATGTCATTAGTTTTTCTTCTTTTATATCCTTTCTTGCCAGCCACGCTGTGGAGTACTTGGACACGTGTGATGGAGCATTGTCCTGCATGAAAATCATGTTTTTCTTAAAGGATGCAGACTTCTTCCTGTACCACTGCTTGAAGAAGGTGTCTTCCAGAAACTGGCAGTAGGACTGGGAGTTGAGCTTGACTCCATCCTCAACCCGAAAAGGCCCCACAAGCTCATCTTTGATATACCAGCCCAAAACAGTACTCCACCTCCACCTTGCTGGTGTCTGAGTCGGACTGGAGCTCTCTGCCCTTTACCAATCCAGCCACGGGCCCATCCATCTGGCCCATCAAGACTCACTCATTTCATCAGTCCATAAAACCTTAGAAAAATCAGTCTTGAGATATTTCTTGGCCCAGTCTTGACGTTTCAGCTTGTGTGTCTTGTTCAGTGGTGGTCGTCTTTCAGCCTTTCTTACCTTGGCCATGTCTCTGAGTATTGCACACCTTGTGCTTTTAGGCACTCCAGTGATGTTGCAGCTCTGAAATATGGCCAAACTGGTGGCAAGTGGCATCTTGGCAGCTGCACGCTTGACTTTTCTCAGTTCATGGGCAGTTATTTTGTGCCTTGGTTTTCCACACACTTCTTGCGACCCTGTTGACTATTTTGAATGAAACGCTTGATTGTTCGATGATCACGCTTCAGAAGCTTTGCAATTTTAAGAGTGCTGCATCCCTCTGCAAGATATCTCACTATTTTTGACTTTTCTGAGCCTGTCAAGTCCTTCTTTTGACCCATTTTGCCAAAGGAAAGGAAGTTGCCTAATAATTATGCACACCTGATATAGGGTGTTGATGTCATTAGACCACACCCCTTCTCATTACAAAGATGCACATCACCTAATATGCTTAATTGGTAGTAGGCTTTTGAGCCTATACAGCTTGGATTAAGACAACATGCATAAAGAGGATGATGTGGTCAAAATACTCATTTGCCTAATAATTCTGCACTCCCTGTAGTGTTCCCTTCGGGGTATACTGGTGATCACCCGTGGGCGCTTAGATTCCACTACTGGGTAACATCTCCTCCTTCCGTGGAAGGGTCAACAGTGTCTGAAGACATATTAGGCATCCCCCTGTTTTTTAAATTGTTCTGCCTAGAACGATCCTCCAGGTCAGATGCTTCAGATGTCAACCAAGAGATATCTTTAGTCTGTTGTTCTGATGTGTCAACCATAATGTTATGCTCCCGCACTAAGTCCGCTATTTTGTGTTCTGAGGAGTCTACCTCTTGTTTGAGAGAGTTATTCATGTGAGAAATTTGGATCATTAAGTCAGCTTTGAAAGAAAGCAATAGCTCCTTCAGATAGAGTTGGGATACAGCTTGTTCCGTTGCAGGGAAGGCCGTTATGTCTGTGAGCTGTGTATCTGCATGATGTGACATGCTCTCTGCATGCATGAAGCCTACCTTGTTTGTCTTATCTGCAACATACTCCAAGTGAGGGCGAGATCTGGCTGGGCTGCTGGATAGTGAGGAGGGATCTGCTAAATCCGATGGGAGAGAAGAGAGCTCCATCGGAGGTTCAGTGTCTGTCACAGCATCACTGGGATCTTTATGGGCGCTTGTGGTAATCCGCTGATCAAAGCGGTCTTGGCCGAGAGGCGGCGGCTCAGCACCATCTTGAGTCCTCCGCGCTTGCCCGTGCTGTTTCTCTGTGAAGAAGTCTGTCAACTTCTTCGGTTTTAGCTGCAGGTGTTTCCTCTTTTTGTTGATCTCTGCCTCTGTGTCCATACTCTCCGCCATCCTGGGAGTGATTTTGCTGCTGCGGGCTGTGCTTTGAGCCAATTTAGGAGCCGAGAAGCAGGAGCTCAGGGCTTAGCTGTCCGTTCTGGTCTCTGTCCTGGCCACGCCCCTTAATGTTCCCTTATTTTAACCTTTGTTGAAACTAAAAATTAACACCTTCAAAAATTTCCCATGCTGCAACAGAAGATAACAAAAACTAGCTTTGTGGAAACCCACACTGTCAAATACTACAGGCTTTTGTAGCAAAGTGCGGTAGGTCTGCTGTTGCAAGAGAGCCCTTCACAGCTCCTAATCCAGTATTTCTCAAACCTGTCCTCGTGACTCCCTGTTACCAATGGTGCATGTTTTGCAGGCAACCTCACCTGTGCACAGGTGGGGTAATTAGCAGGGCTGTGGAGTCGGTACAAAAATCCACTGACTCAGACTCCTCAGTTTAGGATTCCACCGACTCCGATTCCTCGACTCCAACTCCTCTAATTTGCATATTACAATTTTGTTGATTGAAAGTATGTAACATGAAATTCGTCTCTTGACTGCCAATGCTTAGGAATTTTAAAAGACAACTGAAGTGAGAAGGATATGTAGACTGCAATATTTATTCCCTTGAGTCATAGACTAAAACTAGTCCTTGGTAAGAGTACTTGAAAAAGGTACAAACCGAAACAAAGAACATCTATCAGGCCCTAGGCAATGTAACTGTGGGTGCATGTAAGAATGATGTGCAGGAACTCTGCAGGGGAATGAGGAGATTCTTCCTCTATTACATAACCAACAAGACAAGCGTGTGGCCCTACATAAACCACACCACAAATTGTAGAATGTACAAAAATAGCCTTTATTGAACCACACAAATAACAATAAAACCATAAAAACAAGCACAATATAAATAATGCCCTCACAATAGCACAAATTTGCTAGTATCAACCATGAGGATACATATGTGAGATGTAATCTAAACGCAGCTGCACACACCGGGAGCAGGGAGGAGGGGGATGTGAAAGAAACAGGCCTGAATGTGCAAGTGGGTGGCCTCTAACAAGGTGTGTATCTGAGGGGATGAAGAAGGATTATGGAGAGTGATTCCAGATACTGGGGCCAGTGAGTGAGAGGTGATGGCCAAAAAAGCATAACGGGCAGTGGAAGCCCTGGTGAAAACAAGATCCAGATAACTGGAGACGTGTATGCTGAGTGGAGGGCTTACCGGAGTGGAGCTGGACCAGAGGGCAGGCGTGCAGGGAGCCGTCGCGATTCGCCGCAAACAGCGGATTCTTCCGGGCATGATGCTCCACTTACCAGCTCCATTCTGGTAAGCCCTCCACTCAGCATACACGTCTTCAGTTATCTGGATCTTGTTTTCACCAGGGCTTCCACTGCCCCTTATGCTTTTTTGGCCATCACCTCTCACTCACTGGCCCCAGTATCTGGGATCACTCTCCATAATCCTTCTTCATCTCCTCAGATACACACCTTGTTAGAGGCCACCCACTTGCACATTCAGGCCTGTTCCTTTCACATCCCCCTCCTCCCGGTGTGTGCAGCTGCGTTCAGGTTACATCTCACATATGTATCCTCATGGTTGATACTAGCAAATTTGTGCTATTGTGAGGGCATTATGTATATTGTGCTTGTTTTTATGGTTTTATTGTTATTTGTATGGTTCAATAAAGGCTATTTTTGTACATTCTACAATTTGTGGTGCGGTTTATGTAGGGCCACACGCTTGTCTTGTTGGTTATGTGGTTCTCTTGTTTGGCCTTTCTGCACACATATATTGATTTATATATTTATTAGCCTTCTTGTGGGAATCCGCTCAGCTGCCTGCGCAGGCAGGCAGCCTTTTGACCATTGTTTAGGTTTGCTTGCTGCAGGACTCTGGAAAGGAGACCTTCTGTCAGTTGTGCAGCTTGTGTTGCTGAGGGATTTGCATACATTAGTCATGCAAATCCCTTACCTGCCTCCTGTGATGACTGGCACTATAAAAGCATTCTGCTCCCAGAATGCTTTGCTGGACATTTCCCTTCCATGGTCTGTTCCTGATGGACACTGCTGGAGTGTCAGCCATTGCTATCTAGTATAGTTAATTCCTGGGGGTTGCTTTAGGCTCCCCTTCTAGCCCAGTCAGGTTGTATTATCTGTTTTTGACAATAGAGGGTACAGCGACTGGCACTACGGCGGCACTCAAATTATATCACAGCTTGCAAAACAGAGGGGTATAGATTCCACCAGGTATCCGCACATGTACAGCACAGCGTGCTCAGGATCAAGAGAAAAAAGGAAATCAAGCTCATTCACAACATAGATATAGTTTCCAACAAAGTAATCCAACAAAGTAATCAAAAGATATTCATGCGGTAAAAATATGCAAGGTGCACATACCCGTTGTGGTTAGTGAAGGTTTCGCTTCAGTAGCGTGGCCACACTGCCTCTGAAGACGCTACTGAAGCGAAACGGACGTTAGGCGGGCCGTTCCTACCACCATGCCCCACAACCTTCACTAACCACAACGGGTATGTGCACCTTGCATATTTTTACCGCATGAATATCTTTTGATTACTTTGTTGGAAACTTTTTTGCATATTGAAAGAGCCGCTGGCAATAAAGCTCTTTTTAAAGCTAGAAGCAGTGCCGGATCTTCATATATCTATGTTGTGAATGTATTATCTGTTTTGCCTGTTCCGTCTGTCTTGTGTTTGGATCGCACAAGCCCTAGCGTTAGCGGCTGTGGATCCTTCTGATTGAGTCTGGAGTGTAGGTTGGAACAGCGGTTGTTTCTGCCTACCTCATCTGTTCTGTCTCCTGGGATCGCGCTAGCCACTTTTCGCTAGCGCTGGGGATCCTTCTGTTCTGTTACTCTGTCTCCTGGGATCGCGCTAGCTACTTTTCGCTAGCGCTGGGGATCCTTCTGTTCTGTCTTCTGGGATCGCGCTAGCTACTTTTCGCTAGCGCTGGGGATCCTTCTGTTCTGTCTTCTGGGATCGCGCTAGCCACTTTTCGCTAGCGCTGGGGATCCTTCTGTTCTGTCTTCTGGGATCGCGCTAGCCACTTTTCGCTAGCGCTGGGGATCCTTCTGTTCTGCTACTCTGTCTCCTGGGATCGCGCTAGCTACTTTTCGCTAGCGCTGGGGATCCTTCTGTTCTGTCTTCTGGGATCGCGCTAGCCACTTTTCGCTAGCGCTGGGGATCCTTCTGTCGCTTGTCCCTGTTTGCGTGTGTCTGTCTTGTCTGCTGCGCTTGCTGGAGGCTCGGTGAGGTAACCGTTAAGCAAGCGCTCGCGTCCTCTGTTTCATGTTTGTCTGTTAATGGTTAGTTAGGCGTGCTTGTCTCTATTGTGCTCATCACGTGGAGACCGCGCATAACCGCGTGCACTGTTGCGAATGAGTGCGGTGTTCGCGGTTAGCTAGCGTTTATTATTTTCCGTATCTCCTTATTGTATTATTTGCTGTGCCTTTGCTACTCTCGTGCTCCGCCTTGCTGTACCCTTGTGTCACGTCTGGCGATTGCACCTCTCGCGATCGCGTTCCTGCTTCTTATCTGCTGTGGTGTGTGCACAGTCGCGGGTTGGTGACTAATTTTATGCACACACACACAATCTGTCTCTGTGCTCACTCTCAATCGCTTCTCTTGCGATTGCGTTTCTTCCCTTCGTACAATTCCTGTCTGGCGTGTGTGGTAGGGCAGAGGAGCTGTTTCTCTGCACACCACAGCTCCACCTGCCGACAGGAATTTCCCTCTGCAGGTGCCTGGGTGTCCTCAATTATACGCTTGTGGAGGAAATCTGCTGCGTCAGCGCACGTCTGGTGCGCTGACCACGGAGACGATTCCGCAATCGTTACACTTCTGTTATTTAGTGCTAATTAGTACTATTGATGGTGCTTGTCCAATCCTTTAGCTTTACATCTTACTCTATTACAGAATCAGAATTGCATTTATTTCGCCAAGCACGACTGGGTCGTGCCCGGGATTGGGCTTGGCACATGAATACAGGGCATATGCATAGAAACATAAGAGACAACAGAGCATAGAACATAGTAGACAACACTTCATCTCCAAAACATACATAATACTTTTCCAAATACATCTGCCATGTGGTTTGCAGGCAGGATGTCAACTTGGGGGGCCTACGGGTGCAGAGCATGTGTGGAGTTTATAGAGTTTAGTGAAATTACAGCTGAGGGGAAGAAGCGGTTTTTGTGTCTCTTGGTCTTTGTGGAGATGGACCGGTACCTCCGCCCCAAGGGGAGCTGATTGAAAAACTGGTGGCCAGGGTGGGAGGGATCCTTGGCGATCTTCAGAGCTCTGGAGCGTAGTCTGGCATTATAGAGGGAGTCTAGGGCAGGGAGTGTGTCCCCGATGATCCTTTCCGCTGACCTGATGACCCTCTGTAGTTTGCGTCTGTCGTCATCGGTGGAGCCAGCATACCAGACAGTGATGGAAGAACAGAGGACGGATTCGATGGTTGCGGTATAGAAGTTCGCCAGGAGTTTCCGTGACATGCCGAACTTCTTCAGTTGGCGGAGGAAGTAAAGCCTTTGCTGGGCTTTCCTCTGGGTGGAGACAGTGTTTGCCTTCCACTTCAGGGTGTTGGAGATGGTGCTGCCGAGAAGGCGGACACAGGGCACTTTCTCCACCTCCGTTCCACCAATGTGCAGTGGAGGTGGGGGGGAGGCATGTTTCCTAAAGTCAATGATAATCTCCACCGTTTTTGCGTTGTTGAGGACACATTCTTCATGCACAATCTGAACCAGGTTTATTGGTGATAGACAACACCTCTGTGTTAAATGTGCAACTGCCATTCTCAGTGGATTCCCTGCAGCTCTGTGGGGAGTGCATATGCATAGTACTACTGTGTACCAAAGTAAACCTGAGACAGATGAAATTAAAGTTTTTTACATACCTGGGGCTTCCTCCAGCCCCCTTCAGGCTAAGGCCCGGTTCACATTAGCGGTGGCCGTCCGGAATCGCCGTGCCGGAGCCGGACCGCTTGCAGAACGGACGGAACGGACGCACGGCATAGCAATGAAAGCCTATGCGTCCGTTCACATGCGTCCGTTCTGCCGGACCGGAGCTGGACCGGATCCGGACTCCGGCGTCCGTTCCAACATGCGCTATTTTTTGGTCCGGCTCCTCCGGCAGCCGTATCCGGAGCGGAGCCGGACTGCACCATCCGGCCAATACAAAGCAATGAGAGCCGGAGAGCGCACAACACACTGGCTACAAAAACCGGACGTTCTACCCCACTTCCTATGCATTTTGGATGGGGACCACATGGGCCCAGCGTTCAAAGAGTGGGGCAGCAGCGATTTCATGCTGGAGCTCTTTTTGGCAGCAACATGTCTGATATGTCTGACAAGGAGGCGAACAACAGGAAGGAGAGAATTCCCAGGTTTACGAGTAAAAAATGCCTGGATCCATGGTCCCAACTGCAGTCTCTGTATCCACGGATGGTCTCCACACGTCCACCTGTCTCCAACAATGACCCCAGACCCTTCTGCTGACCTCCCAGACCCCAGGTATTTACAGGATGTTATCTCCTTAAGAAACCGGATCCGGACCGCAACCGTGTTCACACCGCACGGAAACCGGATGCAAACGGACCGGATCCGGACCAGATCCGGATAGGGACCGTACGGATCAGGTCCGGTCCGGATACGGTGCGGTCCGGACATCCGGTGCGGTTTTTACTAAACCGCAAGTGTGAACGGGGCCTAATCAGTCCCTCGCTGTCCTCCTCCACCAACTGGATCTTCTGCTATGCTTCTAGGTACTTGAGCCAGTCTGGCGTAGTGCGCATGCACACACTCCACCTCTGGGAGCGTACTACACCTGCACAGCACTATGGCCCAGGTGTAGAATGCTCTTGGCTGTAGGAGCGGCACGTGGCCAGACTGCGCTAACTGGCTGAATTACCGGGACTCATAGCAGAAGATCCAGGTGGTGGAGTAGGACAGCGAGGGGCTGATTGGCCTGAAGGGGGCTGGAGGAAGCCCAGATATGTATAAAACTTTTCTTTTCATCTGTCTCAGGTACCCTTTAATTCATAGTCACCAAAACACATTTTAACAACATATCAAATTATTTGATTTCATGAGCAAAGTGAGTGCATACATTTGCATAAATCAGCATCAAAGCAGAATTATTTCCATCTCATTCACCATCTCTATTAGTGACACAGCTACACATCAGGCTTTATTCTTACAGCATAGATGTTATTTAGTATATATAAGATTCCTGTGTACATATCATATATACTGTACAGTCACAATCAGATATGTATATCTGACTTTAAAAATACGGGGACTGCTTTATTGAAGCAGCACAAGTAACTAATTTTGATTGGTTTATTTCATTTTTGTGGACTAAGCACAGCTATTACTGTATATATAAATTATTAATGATGACTATTATCTGAGAAATAGAACGGAGTCGGTACATTTTTTCCAGACTCCGACTCCAGGCACCCAAAATTGCTCCGACTCAGACTCCACAGCCCTGGTAATTGGTGGAATCCACCTAGCTGAGACACTAATTACCCCACCTATGCATAGGTGAGGTTGCCTACAAAACATGCACCATTGGGGAGTCACGAGGACAGATTTGAGAACCATTGTCCTAATCTATCGGTGTCATCTTGACAGGTATTAAATGCAAATCATCTTTCTGCTGAAAAGTATTAAAACCATTGGTACAATTTTTTTTTTTTTTTAAATGGCGACGTTGCACTTTGAGTTACCATTTCAATATTGTAGAAATAACAATCATGACTGAGAATGCAAATAATACATTGACAGTGAATGTCGTGCTAACCGTATTCTTTTTCTTTGCACAATTGTGTAATAACTGTTTCAGTTGGATTGTTGAAGAGGTCAAACAATAATGAACTTAATTGCGATTTTCATCTGTCTAACTCCATGGTGACAATAATAATGCCTTTAGAGAATCATTATTTTTCCAACATTACCTTCAGTTGCCCAATTTTCTTAAAACGATATACTTCATCCTCCCAAAGTTTCATATTTTTACCAAGTATTTTCTGACATTTCCTAAAAACAAAAATAATAATTATTTTTTACAAAACACTTACCCTGCAACACGAACTACTTTCCAATATTAGAAAATTTAGAGTTGCAGAGAATCCAGATGTTACATTTTGCACTCCAGTAACAGCCAAATATTCAGTCGGTATGTTCATTTAATGCAGCAGACCTGTTCTGATGAATCTATTTTCTGTTACTACTACAAAAACAATATATGGAATGGTGTTACTAGTATAAAACACATCAGCCTATTTCCCAGACAAATCACGCTACTGCTGCTCCTGAAAGTCCATAACAGTGGGATGACAACTTTTGTTTATAGCACCACACATTCTGTTAGGTGTACGAGGTGGAAGTTTAGATGCTGCTTTAATCGTGGTGCCTAGAGATGGTTTTAAAAATTCCAATTAATATTAAAAATATTGCAATTAAACTTTTATCTGACAGAATTCAATTGCTGAGATCTCACAAAATTTAATTGCTGAGTAATTATAACCCAAACATTATCACATCTCATAATTTTTTTTGTTTTGTCTGGAATTACCATTTACTTAAACGATCAGTCGCTTACTTTGTACATAAGTACATCAATGTAGTGTTTTGCCATTGACTGCAATAGGCACACATGCTTTGACAAAGCCATAAACTACAGTGTCTATTTTATTAAAAATAACATGAATTACAGGATACTGAATCCATATGGCTAAGGTTCTGTTTTGTTGAATAACATATGTGAAGGAGTATAGTGTTTAAGAACAAGCACTTCCTACATGTTGGGATAAATGTTCACTTTCAAGTGACCTTTTTTGTGCAGAATCTCATTCTTTGCACAGTTTAAGGATCTGTGCACAATATCCGTAAACTGTGCTAATGATGGGATAAGTAGCTTCATGCTGATACCAGTGTAGCCAGCAGTCAGGCAATTTGTCTCTCCAAAGCAGAATGCACAGTGTAACAAATGAAAATGTACAGTAACTGCTGGCTATAACCTTTATCGATAGAGAGAGAGAAAGAGAGAGAGAGAGAGACACACACACATATCTTTATAAAAGAGACTAAAAGAAAGAAGAAATTAATTCAGGTTTGTAATGAAGATACATGCAGCATGAAAATATGAGAGAGAGAGAGAGAGAGAGAGAGAGAGAGGGGAATCAGAATCAATTTATTTTCGCCAAGTAAGTTTGCACCTACAAGGAATTTGTCTTGGCAGTTGCTTAACAAACACAAACAAAAACAATACAAGGACAGATAGTGTGTATATTACAAGTCAGGGACATTATGCAAGTATAGTGGCAGTAAGCAATGTGAGAATTGTTCATTTTCAGTTCTGTGCTGATTACTTTCAAGTCCTAGCAGTTCTAACGTGGTTCAGCATTAAGTATGGCTGCCGCTTAAAGAGACACTGAAGCGAAAAAAAATATATGATATAATGAATTGGTTGTGTACTATGAATAATTACTAGAAGATTAGCAGCAAAGAAAATATTCTCATACTTTTATTTTCAGGTATATAGTGTTTTTTCTAACATTGCATTATTCTATAATTGGTGCAGATTACACAACACTCAGCATTCAAAATGATTCTTTCAGAGCAGTCTGTGAAGTAATGACCTATCCTCTAGCAGATAAAAAGTAAACAGTTCACTTACAGTTGAGATAATAAAAGTCAGATAACAGCCCTCTCCACGACTAACTTAGTCGTAGAGCTTAATGGCTTGTTTGCATAGAGATAACAACTGGAGTTTCTCAACTCTTCCTGTGCTGGAAACAATTAGACTGATGTATCTGATCTTAATGTTTTATTTCTTAGCTGTACTACACATACAAATCATAATATCATAATTTTTTTTTCGTTTCAGTGTCTCTTTAAGGAAAAAAGCTGTTCCTGTGTCTAGAGGTTTTGGTAGCGATTAACCGGAATCTTACTCCTGAAGGCAAGAGCTGGAAGATGGAGTGAGCTGGGTGAGAGGGGTCAGAGGCAATTTTGGTTGCGCTCTCTCTGCACCTGCTAGTGTAAAGATCCTGCAGGGAAGGTAAGCTACAGCAAATTATTATTTCCGCTGTTCGGATGATGCGCTGCAGCCTCCCCTTTTCTAATGCTGAGCAGGAGCTGAACCATACAGTCGTAGATGATGTTATGGTGGATTCAATGATCGCAGTGTAAAACTGCACCATTAGATTTTGAGGTAGGCCAAACTTTTTCAGCTGCCGTAGATGGTACATCCTCTGTTGCACTTTCTTGACAATAGTGGCAGTGTTGTTGTCCCATTTTAGGTTGTATGAGATTGTGGACCCAAGAAACTTGAATGACTCTACCTGGGTTATTGTGGATCCATTTATGGTTAAGGGGAGGTGCATGGGGGGAGATTTCCTAAAGTCTATTATCATCTCCATGGTTTTGAGAGCATTTAGTTCCATGTTGTTGCTGCTGCACCAGGAGGAAAGCTGTCCCACCAGCTGTGCCTGTATGCAGACTTGTCCCGTTTTGTATGAGACCAACTACTGTTGTGTCATCTGCAAACTTCAGAACCTTAACAGATGGATCTGTGGAGATGAAGTCATTGGTGTAAAGTGAGTAGAGCAGTGGGGAAAGCACACAGCCCTGGGGAGCACCAGTACTGACTGCCAGAGAGCTTGATGTGTGTTTTCCCAGCAGGGGATCAGTGATAGATTTCAGATAAGCCATTATCAGTTTTTTGAATGCTTTCATGACCAATGATGTCAGGGCAACATGCCTGCAACCGTTTAAAGAGAATCTGAAGCGAGTATAAAACTCGCTTCTTCTCTTATATTCAGCAGGGGCATGTGTGCCCTTGCTAAACCGCCGCTATCGCGCCGCACAACGGGGGTCCCTTACCTCCCAAATCCCCTCCTTGCCGGGGATCTCTTCCGCATTGAGGCAGGGCTAACCGCTGGAGCCCTGCCTCACACGTGTCTGTCAGCGCGTATCTCCGCCTCTCCCCCGCCCCTCTCAGTCTTCCTTCACTGAGAGGGGCGGGGGAGAGGTGGCGATGCGCCGCTAATAGACAGCACTGTGAGGCAGGGCTGCAGCCATTAGCCCTGCCTCTAGGAGCAGCAAAATCTACGACCAAGTTGGTCGTAGATTTTGCAGGGGGGGAATAGGGGGGTAAGGGACCCCCGTTGTGCGGCGGGATAGCGGCGGTTTAGCAGGGGCACACATGCCCCTGCTGAATATAAGAGAAGAAGCGGATTTTTTACTCGCTTCAGTGTCTCTTTAAGCATGTAGGTTTTGATTTTTTTGGAATTGGTACAATGGTTGAGCTTTTAAAACAGGCAGGAACAATTGAGAGTTCCAGAGATGCTTTGAATATAGGCGCTAACTGATCGGCACAGAGTTTCCGACATTTCGCAGTCACAGAGTCTGGTCCAGGCGATTTATTTCCTTTCTGTCTTTTGAAGAGTCTGTTTACATCTGATTGGCATATTGGTAGAGCATGCACATCTGGGGACAGGTTAGCAGATTGTGTCTGGCCTCCTGTGTTGTGTAAATAATGAGGCACCGCACTGGGTGGAGATGTTGGCTGATGTTGCAAATTATGCAAACTGACTTGGTGTGTTTGGATTTTGTTGCTAGTGTCAAACCTGCAATAAAATGTAGGTCCTGTATGCATGCGATTTTTAAATTGCAAACCTTCATAAGAATAGGAAAAGCGCATCGCACCAGTGTGTACAGGTCTTCACGATTTTCATTATTTTTCAAAAGACCTTGTGATTAAAAAGCGCATGCGATTTGAAAAGCGCAGCAGTGTGTACAGGCCCGTATTCAGTTCATTTGCAATCTGCAGGTTGTGTAGTGATTGTGGAGATTTCTTTCTGTAGTTCGTAATTTCATGTAGAGATTTCCATATTGTGGATGAGTCGGCCGTGGAACATTTTTCCTCAAGTTTTTTGGAATAATCTATTTTTTGCATTGGTAATGACTTTCTGCAGTTTGAATTTCTGAGCTTTGTAGAGGACTTTATCGCCTGTACGATATGCCCTTTCTTTATCGAGGCGCAGCTTCCTAAGAAGTGATGTAAACCAGGATTTATCGTTATTGTACCTGGTGCACTTTTTTTGGGGGATGCAGGACTCTTCGCAAAAGGTAATATATGATGTCACAGCGTCAGTATATTCATTTTGGTCACTGGAGGATTATTTAAATATATTCCAGTCAGTTAAGTCAAGGCTCAAGTAGGAATGGACAGCACTTCCTGTATATAGCTTCAGTGATGTGCCACGGTCAAAGAGTCAGGCAGCACTCCTGGCTCGCAAGTCAAAGTAACAGACATCCACTTGAGAAAGGAGGATATCCCTCCGAAACGTCGTGCTTTATGTCTATGTGTCTTTTTAACCAATAAAGAGCATAATTACTTATTGATGGTGCCGGTCTCTACACTACTACTTAGTCAGTTAAGTCAAAGCAGCTCTGTAGCTTTTCTACAGCTTCACTAGTCAATTTCTTAATTGTGGGGAGAGGGAGAGAGAGAGAGAGAGAGAGAGAGAGAGAGGGAGAGAAAATAAGAGAGAAAGAGAATAGGAGCGAATGAGAGAGAAAGATATAAAAAGATAGAGAGAGACCAGCGCCAGTTTCACCAGTTTCACAACGCCCTGAGCAAAATTTGACTTTGGATGCCCCCCATCTGCTCCCCCACGCTGGGTAAATAACGGACAACTATCAATAAGTATTATAAAACTACAAAGTATTATTTAATAGCTGTGTAAACATGTTCCTACTTTTCATGTTAAAAATCTGAGCCAAAAGCTGTACTTTGGTTGTGTAGATTGTAGCTGTATTTATTAGGAGAGGTGATTCTTTTTTATTTGAAATGTAATATCACAGCTATTCCTGGTCTCTGCATATCTTATACTAGGTACACACAATGAGATTTTCAGTCAGATCGATTACTTACAACAGGTCCGATCTGATTTCTGAGTGATCAGAAAATCAATTGGAAATCAGATCGGACCTGTTGGAAATAATCGATCTGACAGATAATCTCATTGTGTGTACCTAGCATTGGTAGATTACAGGCCAATTCAAAAAATGTTTAATTTACTCCATGTAGCAGATAAGACATACATCTCTTTCTGCTTAGCTGCACTCCAGTTCTCCTCAGACACTACAGCTATCACTGAAACCCCCCACAATATCTGGACAGTTCATTCAGTGAGAGAAAGGCAGTTTGTGAGACCTGTCACTCACCTGCAAGCTAGAACGTGCACAGGGTTAACAGATGTATGGAGAGGGATCCCCCCCTCTCCTCTCATGATTCACTAGTCTCACGCCTTTCCCCACACCCATCAGTGAGACACTTTTAAAACATTAAAGAAAGAGATAAGCAGAGTAAAGATATACAGCAGTACTTAGGGACACCTAGACAAGCTATTCTCATTACAGTTTAAAAAGCATGTTACTGTAATTAACAAATAAAGTAAGGAATATTATCAACAGACATTGGGATGTCCTAAAACAGGATAAAATCCTGGGTGAAATGATACCTGAAAGACCACAAGTTGTTTTTAAAAGGGCCCCAAACATTGGGCTATCAATAGCCACTGCAGCTAATGAATATAGGGGGGAACTGACTGAGAGTGGGAGGGGAAGAGGCAGGGCGGGTTTTGTAAGATGCGGCTTTTGCCTTAATTGTAGGAAGACCAGCAACCCAGGAAGAATAACAGAGGTAGAGGCACCAGATTCAGTGAAATATAAGATCAAAGACCAAATAACTTGCACTACATGTGGGGTAATTTATTGTATTCAATGCCCCTGCCAGAAGAGGTATATAGGGAGGACAAAGAGGGCCTTGCAAAGCAGGATAGCAGAGCATTTTAACCTCCCTAGCGGTATGGACAGAAATGTCCGTTCAAAAAAACATGCTGTGAACAGTATAAACATGCATACACATCAATACTCTCCTGCACTGTATACTAGACCCTTGCTTGACACATTTTGGCAAGTTACAGGAAAAAAAAAGTTTTAAAAATAAATTTTATCACTGTCTGCACAGAAATCCTGGGGAAATTGAACGCTGGGTAGGTTAATAAGATTGGAAAACAGAATGTGGGACATCCACTGTCAAAACATTATAAAGAAAAACATGGGGGGAGTCTGAGGGGAACCATATTCTTTGGACTAGAAGTAGTAAGTCATGGCAGGAGGGGGGTGGGGGGGGGGGTAACTATATTCAGAAGATGTCTAGAAACGAATCAAAATGGATTTACCAGTTAGATACAATTATTCCAAAAGGTCTGAATAGTGAAATGGAGTTATTTGCATTTTTTAAGAAATTCTGTGGTTTGGTTTTTATTTTATGTGAATAACAACAAATGATTTGGGAGAGGAGAGATATGGGGGATTTTATATAAAATGTTAATGAATCGAGAGAAATTGAGGGTGAAGAGACGAAACAGATGAATAATTATTCCCTACAACTATCCCTTTATTGTGAACATATCCCAGTATATGGAATTGGACTACAGGAAAATGGAGACCGACAATAGGTGACTGTGTAACCACACCCCACGGAAATTAAGGGTGGACAAGCTCTGAGGTCAAAGGAACTATAAAAATGGCCAGTCCAAAGTGCTCCATAATTTTAAACCATCCTGAAGAAGGCCGACGTTTTATCGGCTGAAACGCGTAGAGGTATCAACAGAAGTATTGCAACTGCCCATACAAATCTGCATAGGTGTTGGAAGGAGCGGACTGTTAGCGCGCAACAACCGCCAGTGAAACTCCAATAGCCTACAGAGGTGACGTCACCGAAGAGCAGAGTACGCGAGAAGCTAAGAGACTGAGAATACGGCGGGCGCGCTTCCGTAATTTGTATGCGGAAGCGACGTATGCCGTATGAAGACGCCAGTCTGGCGAGTAGCGGGCATAGGAGACGAATCTGAGGACACTGAATCTGGTGAGACCCAGACAGGAAGACCGGCCAGGACCCTAAGAGGACTTGAATAGAGCGGCATATCGAACATAGGGAGCACGTGAGTCTACTAATACTGCTGCTCTGAATGAACTGTAATATAGGAAATTATCATCTGAATTGAAGAGACTAACAATATTGAAAATTCTTATACCCAGCAGAACGATATTAAGTGAAGAAAAACATGATGGCTTATTGAATGCCAACCCCCTAAAAGAGATTTTTTGAACCCCTTTTTTACTAGTGGTAGTAGGTAGGCAGGGTGAGCGGAGAGGCCTCTCTGAAGTATGTATGTACATTGAGAGTGTGTGGAGAGTGATTTGAACTTTTTTATATTTTTAATAAATGTTATAGAAAATTAGCGCGTGCCAGTGTGATATATAATTAGACATTTATAATTTTGAGGGTCTAGGGATTCCCTCCACGGAACACGCAGCTTATTGTTAAGGGAACCCCAAATCCAGCGCCAGACGGTGTTTTTTCTACAGTACATGTTACTGTAATTGTCCTTTAAATGATACTGACAAATGAGCACTTGCCTCCACAACAGGCCAACAGTGAGATTGCTGTACAAAGGAGAGAGAGAAGCGCCGGCACTGCTTCAGTTGCTTTATTCAGTACAAAAGTGATCACAAATTGCTGCGTCAAGTGCATACATCATTAAAACGGGAGACACATACCGGAGGTTGCTGCAAATGGGTGCGGTGGGCTCTCCAGCCCCAGCACCCATTTGCAGCATCCTCCGCTATGTGTCTCACGTTTTAATGATGTATGCACTTGATGCAGCAATTTGTGATCACTTTTGTACTGAATAAAGCAACTGAAGCAGTGCCGGCGCTTCTCTCTCTCTTTTGTACATAGATTACCCCACGGCCTGAGCACACTTATACTGTTGCTAGACTACCGAAAACCTGCATTTCCACCACACCCCTCTCACCCTCCACAAGATTCACCAACACTGCAGTACCAGCGCTCTTGCTTTTCCTCTACGTGACATATGTATGCTATCAACAATGAGAATGCCCTGCCTGCCAAGGGACAGGAAGCACAAGATGTAATTTAAGTACGACCTCCTCCTACCTATCCTCAGTGCTTTCCTATCCCTTGGACAGACAGGATGCAAGTTCTCTGGGCTGCCGGGAGGCCCACGGGTAAGACCAGCCATCTCTGCCTTCCTGCAAGAGGACCAAGATAGGGAATCCACAGGCGATCCATGAGGATCTGGGGAATCAGTGGCTGGTGTGGAGGCTCGACACATGCAGATGCATCCCTGTGAACCTAGTTACACTACCGCTTCCAGCTGTAGACTCAGCACTGTAACAGTAGATGGCGATTCCGCTCTAGGGCTCTGGCGGAAGTTAGCATTTGATTGTTACCAGAACTTTTGCCGTCCGGGTAGCGGACCTGAGGCCTCAAGTGAGACTCTAAGCGCCTGTTTTAAACAGATGCTGGAGGCACATTGTGGCTGACACTACGTTCCTGAATGCCATCCGCTATGGAGGATTAGTCCTTTCAAGGCAGGGAACCAAGCGCAGACTGACACTGACCAGGTAAGGTCGTGGATGTTAGTTTAAGCAAAGCAAAAGTGTTTAAGGCCAGATGCTGTTCATGGAGAACCAAGATAGGGATCCGCAGATGACTTGAAGCGGTCGCTTGCAGCGCTGGTGGATGGTATGGCAGAAATGCAGCAGGAAAACCTGCTATATAACCACTGAAAAATCTAATCATTAGAAATTTCTGCTTGGAAAATGTTGTTCTTCTTTCCAGAGAGTATGAACACTTTTCTGCTGGTCTGGGGAGAGCATACGCTTTTTCCCCTTGATGATAATAGGGTGTTGCACTTAAAAGAAAGGTGAAGGATCAGGCCACAAGTATTCTTTTTGCTTCAGACTGACCAAAACAGGTTTGATATTTGCTTGCTTTGATTTACATTCTGACATTTATCACTTGGTGACATTTTTTACTGCTGGCAGGTGATGTCAGCGGAAGGAGATGCTGCTTGCTTTTTTGGCAGTTGGAAACAGCTGTAAACAGTAAAACAGCTGTTACTGTATATTCTGGTGTATAAGACTACTCTTTAACCGAGGAAAATCTTGTAAAAAGTCGAGGGTCGTCTTATACGCCGGGTGTCGTCTTATAGTGGAGGTGCTGAAACTTCCAAACCAGACTGGAGAATCTGCGGTTGCTGCGTATGGTAAGGCGAAGCACAAAAACGCCTGCAGCCGTATCCCTGCCGTATGCAGCGGCTGTATGAAAGCAGCAAGGGCGGTGCTATACAAGTAGTCTTGGAGACAGGGATAGCTGACCAATCCAAGCAAGCTTTGTATACAACCAGCCAATTGCCGGTAAGGTACATCACTTGCTGTGTTTGGCTGGTTTTTGTATACTGGGTACCACACATTTTACAGCGCCAGTATCTGCACCTGTTTATACAGTATAGCGCCATTACATACAGTACAGTATACAAATGTCCAACAGTCAAGAGGGGTAGGCTTATACAGCGAGTATATCACAAAATTTTCATTTTAACCTGAAAAGTTGAGGATCGTCTTATACGCCGGAATATACGGTATTTCCCACAATGCAATGAGGTTCACAGACAGGAAACTGTCAGGATCATGGTCAAGACTTCACACTGTGGGAGGTGTTTAACACAATATCAGCCATACAGAGCCCCCTGATGTTCTGTTTGTGAAAAGAAAAAGATTTCTCATGGGAAAGGGGGTATCAGCTACTGATTGGAATGAAGTTCTGCGTTAATACATCTGAGATTTCGCCACTTCCTTTCTAGTCTGCGCACTTCTTTCTTTATGTCCTTTAGTGAGCTGTCAAACCACCGTGCATGGTGAAGTGGTGTAGATCGTTTGATGCGAACTGGAGCGAGGGCGATCCTTCGCTCACTGCACTGGCTACCAGTAGAATGGACAATACTCTTCAAGATTGGACTGCTGACATTCAAATCCCTGCACAATCTGGGCCCTGGATACATGAAGGACTTGCTGAAGCTGCACCACACCTCTCACAACCTCAGATCAGCAAGTTCTATAAACTTGGTCACTCCCAGAGTGCACCTCAAAAAATCTGGAGACAGAGCCTTCTGTCATGCTGCCCCTACTCTTTGGAACTCCCTACCACACCCAGTAAAGACAGCACCATCCCTGGAGCTATTCAAATCCAGACTGAAAAGCCACCTGTTTAGCCTGGCATTTCCAGATTTATAAAATTCTTCCTCTGTACCACGATGGTCGGAGCCATGCTTATGCGCTTTGAGTCCCAAGGGAGAAAAGCACTTTACAAATGTTATTTGTTGTTGTTGTTGTTGTAATACATAACTGGCATAAGTAACACTGCCTGCACATGGAAATTTTACCACTATTTTGTGAAATATACCCCGTTGTGTTTCTGCTTACCCAGAAAGCACCTTCTGAAAAGACGCACTGAATACAAGCCTCTGTGTTGTGGTAGTGTACTGTTGACCATTCCACTGAGGTGAGGGTAACCCCGGAGTATAGAATCTAAGTGACCACGAGTGTTCACCAGAGCGCACCGCAAGGGATGATGGACTTTTTGCGGCCTAGTGCCCACCAGGTTGCACTCCAGAATCCCCTAACAGTGGGCAGGAGAACAGGTGACACCCCAATGTGGAGGCTGATGATAAAGACGTGGAGTCCATCGGTAATTGAGAGACAAGGTTCAGGTCCAGTAAACAAACTAAGGTCGGTGCAGGCAGCAATGGAGCAGATCCGGTAAACAAGCCAAGGTCGCGGCAGGTAGCAATCTAAGAGATCCAGAGACAAGCCAGAGGTCAAAACCAGGGAAAGCAGGTCAAGTCCAATCACAAGCCGGGTCAGTAACAAAGATCAATCAGGAAATAGCAGTGCTTCAGGCGTGCTCACACACTAGCAGAGGAATCAGCGTGGAGTGTTGTGAGCAGACGCCTTATATACTGGAGGAAGGCCGGCTCTCAATAGAATTGTGCGCCGTGCATGCGTATAACTGATAAGGCTGTTTCTAAACGATCCGCTCAGCGGATCATTCAGAAACAGCCTTATCAGTTTGTCGACAGCGTGTACACACTTGCTACTGTTGGCTGAACGTCCGCCCAGCGGGAGGGTCTGGTGGACCCGTCGTTGGCAGAAGTATGGCGTGTGTACGCGCCTTAACAAGCATGCAGTTAATCTGATAATATCTGAAAAAAATGTCAGAAACACATGATGTGCATATAATTGTTCAAGGTCTATGGCTAAAAGTAATTGAGGCAGAGGATAAGCGGTATTGCTTAAAGGGACACTGTAGGGGGATCGGGGGAAAATGAGTTGAACTTACCCGGGGCTTCTAATGGTCCCCCGCAGACATCCTGTGCCCGCGCAGCCACTCACTGATGCTCCGGCCCCGCCTCCGGTTCACTTCTGGAATTTCAGACTTTAAAGTCTGAAAACCACTGCGCCTGCGTTGCCGTGTCCTCGATCCCGCTGATGTCACCAGGAGCATACTGCGCAGGCACAGTATGGTCTGTGTCTGCGCAGTACGCTCCTGGTGACATCAGTGGGATTGAGGACACGGCAACGCAGGCGCAGTGGTTTTCAGACTTTAAAGAGAAACTCTAACCTAG
Organism: Hyperolius riggenbachi; assembly: GCF_040937935.1. Taxonomy (NCBI): domain Eukaryota; kingdom Metazoa; phylum Chordata; class Amphibia; order Anura; family Hyperoliidae; genus Hyperolius; species Hyperolius riggenbachi. The sequence goes on from NC_090650.1 coordinate 162,955,033, forward strand.
AATTGAACTTTATCCCAATCAGTAGCTGATACCCCCTTTTACATGAGAAATATAACGATTTTCACAAACAGACCATCAGGGGGCGCTGTATGACTGATTTTGTGCTGAACCCCCTCCCACAAGAAGCTCTGAGTACCGCGGTACTCTGGGCAAACTGCCACAATGTAACAATGTTCACAGACAGGAATTAGCTGTTTACAGCTGTCTCTAACAGCCAAAACAGCTAGGAGCAGCTACATAACCTGCCCACAGTAAAAATGTCACCATGTAATAAATGTCAGAATGTAAATCGGGGAGAGGAAATATTTTACAATGAGCAAACACTGACTAAATTATTTATACATAATTATGGTAAAAAATGAAGCACTTTTTTTACTACATTATTTTCACTGGAGTTCCTCTTTAAAGTCTGAAATTCCAGAAGTGAACCGGAGGCGGGGCCGGAGCATCAGTGAGTGGCTGCACGGGCACAGGATGTCTGCGGGGGACCGTTAGAAGCCCTGGGTAAGTTCAACTCATTTTCCCCCGACCCCCTACAGTATCCCTTTAAAGAGGAACTGTCGAGATAATCTTAAAATTTAAAACACATACAAATAAGAAGTACATTTCTTCCAGAGTAAAATGAGCCATAAATTACTTCTCACCTATGTCACTGTCACTCACAGTAGATAGTAGAAATCTGACATTACCAACAGGTTTTGGGCTAGTCCATCTCTCCATAGGAGATTCCCAGCATGGCCTTTATCCTATATAATAAAACCCTTTGTCTCTGCGTCCCATCCCTGCACTTCCTGTGTGTGTGTGTGTGTGTGTGTGTCCCGTGTTTTGCGCTACTGCTCATTTGCAGGGAGGGACGCAGAGACTGAGGAGAGCTGAGGGAGGATGGGGCCAGAAGGGGCCGTATGCGCGGTGACTGTGCGACGGTGGTCACGGGAGGATGAGAGGGAAGGAAGGGGAGGGGAGGGAGGCGGGGTTTAAACACAGAACTAGAGCCCTATTTTAAATGGGCTTAGGTCTGCTAGTTCTTTACAAAAACATTCCCTGAAAAATATTTATATAAAGATGCTGGCCAGCCTCCCTGCTCACTGCACACTATTTTGGCAGTTGGAGGGAGCAACTGCCATTCACAAAGTGCTTTTAAAAATAAAGAAAACTCTGAGAACTCCCCTATGAGAAGATGGGCTAGTCCAAAATCTGTCGGTAATGACAGATTTCTACTACTTACTGTAAGTGACAGCAACATAGGAGAAGAGTAATTTATTGCTCATTTTAATCTGGGAGAAATGTACTTCTTATTTGTATGTTTTTTAAATTTTAAGACTTTCGCGACAGTTCCTCTTTAAAAGGAAATAAATAAGGCAGCCTCCATATCAGTCTTACTTCAGTTGTCCTTTAAGGACAACAGTTATTCTGCACACCTTTAAAGTGAACCTTCGGACTAAAAATCTACTCAGCAGAACTGAAAAGGGTTGGTGTTTCTTTAACAGTTTCACAGCATCAGAACTTTGTTTTTCTTACCAAAGCATCATTTTTAGCTAAGCTCCACCCATCAAAGAAAACTGCCCGGGCTTTTTGTCCCTGATGCTGTGCAAAGCATGATGGGATTTCCTATGTCGTTATTCACGTTGCCTAGCAACTGGGAGGGGTGATCAGCACATAGGACAGTTGGAACTGTGTCTCATGCTCCCTGTCACCTCCTTTCAACCAAAAAGATGGCTGGCGTCATGAAATCAAACATTTGCCCGTTCTTTTAAAACAAGGTGGGTAAGAGATTATATTACCTATCTTTTTTAATTAACATAACTTATGTAACTTAATGACAGTATGTTTGTTTAGGCTGAAGTTCCTCTTTAAAGTACCCATACACTACGCCGATTTTCCGTCGATATACAGCAGATTTGATCACTGTGATTGAATCTGCTGTGAAATCATTAACGCCAACGTTCACCGATCGAACAATTTCCTAAAATCAATCGATTCAGTCGATCTGTCTAGGCAGAAAATTTAGCTTGATCGCCGGTGGGTTGGGAGCGTGTCATTAGTGGCGTTTGATTCAGCGACGACAGACGCAGCAATACTATCACCTGTCCATCTGCGCAAGTCCCTGGGTCCATGCCGTCCCTTTCTCCGGCTGGCCTTCTTCTCCATCTCCTCTTCACTTCCTGTGCTGTGAGAAGGTGAAGTTCAAACAGTAGAGTGCTCTCTACTGTTTTAATTTCGGCTTATCGCAGGACAGGAAGTGAAAAGGAGAAAAAGACAAGCCGGAGAATGGGACAGCATGGATCTGGGGACTTGTGCCGGTGGACAGGTAATATCATTGCTGCTGCCCGGGGGGGGGGGGGGGGGGGGGGGTTGTGCGGTGTGTTTCACCAAAGGAGGAAGGCCTGGGCGCAGTGAGGCAGGTGGCAGCAGCAGCTCCCCAAGGTTGTGAATCAATTTTATGCTGAAATTGATTCAAAATCTGTGTACAGTGTATGGGCAGCCAATAGATCCGATCAGAGAGGGATCTCTTTGCTTGTCGAACTGGTGGTAATCGACCAGTGTATGGCAGCCGTTAGTGAAGGGCTGGTGTCAAATTTAACTGCTAGTGATCAATAGATTTAAATATTGCAGCCCTGTGAGTTGGGATAGCAATACAGCTGGTTTGAGGGTGCTGTGGAGTAAATGAGAACAAAGGGGTTTGCTGAGGGGCTGGGGAGAGACCGTAAGGCTATTGAGGAAACAAGGGGATGGGTAGGCAGAGAGAGTGGCTTAGTGAGGGTCTGAAAGAGAGAGAGTGATGCTATTGAGGATGCTGGGAATGGCTGGGGAAAGCGAGAGGGGATTACTGAGGGTCATGAAAAGGGGGGGGGGGGGTGAAGCTACTAAGGTCAGTGCTGGATTACCAACAAGGCAACTGAGGCCCCGAAGGAACATCCAGCAAAAGGGGGCCTGCCGTGGGTCTCATGAAGTCCTGCAGTGGGCCCCCTACACTGCCACGCTGCTGCATGTCTCCTCCTGGCAGCCCAGTATAAGGGCTCCCCACCCCCCTTTTGCAGATTTACGAGTGGAGTGACTCACATGTCCACGAACCCACACCGAATCTCGCTGCTCTCCTCTCCCGCTTAACGCTCAGTCACCATAGTTACAGCGGGCGCGTCTCAAGATAAGTCACTCTAATTGCAACTCTGCAGGGCCAGGGTGGAGGAGGGGGGTATCTAACTAGGCCATCTAACTAGCTTAAGGGGACATCTGACTACCTATAGGGGGGGGGGGTGACATCTGACTACCTATAGCAGGGCTGCCATCTGAAAACCTACTGGGCCCCCTAAGAGCGCGATGGAGGAGGCGCATGGCCTGGAACAACGCATGTGCAGTGGCCTGCAACCCAAATGGATCGCAGATTTTACAGTACAGTGGATTGGACAGGATGAACATTGAAGGATGAAAAACATCCGGCACTGCAGTAAATGGAGATAGCATTTATTCCAGACTGTGTTCAAGAGTAGAATGCAAACAGCAAACAGTTCAAATTTGAGAACAATACAGTCCTACCATAGGTGTGTAGATGGCAGTGGGTGCAGGGTGTGATACGGGCAGCCTGACGGCCGTTTCGCACGGCGGTGCTTCTTCTAAGGCACAACCACGCACCTGTGCATTTACTGCAGTGCCGGATGTTTTTCATCTCTCTTTTGTGACATATACGGTAACTGCTGTTGTAACATGTCATCCTGAGCACGCAGATGGGAACATCGGTATCATCTTCTAGTCAATCCTGCCATACTCAAGGGGCAATTTCTCCAGGTAGTGCCGACCACTAAGCTGTCTTTCTACACTGTTTACATTGAACATTGAAGGAGCTGATGGACTACAGGGGTATGGAGGAAGCTCCATAAACATCATTTTCTTTCATTCCTCTCAGGTTTACTTTAATCACTGACTGAGTAAGGTAACTCCTGGCTGAGCCCCTCACCCTACCGTCCACAATTTTTCAGAAGGGGGACATCCGGCTACATAAACTGGCGTGGGCTGGGAAACTTCTGGCTACATATAGTGGAGGCAGGGACATCTGGCTACATATACTGAGAGGTGGTGACATCTGGCTACATATACTGAGGGAGGGGGGCATCTGGCTACCTACACTGAAGGGGTTAAACTAGCTATACTGTTGAGACATCTGGCTAACTAAATGGGAGTGGGTGGAATCTGACTATATATGACAGTACAGTGACATCTAGCTAACAATACTGGGATGGGGGTACTCATCTCAATATAGTATGGGAGGACATTGATGATACTGGAGGGATTCCTGGCTACCTATACTTGGGAAGGGGCATTAGATTCAACGGGGACAGCGGAGGAACAAGGAGACGGAGAAAGGACTAGCTACTGACTGAACTATGAGCTCCACTCATTTTATATGCTATATAAATGAGCGGAGCTCATAGTTCAGTCAGTAGCTAGTAGAAGGTGACGTGTTTTTAATTTCCTTTCTCCCATTTAGCTGACCATTAGGCTTTTGGCATGGTTCACACTAGATCGCTGATAAAAACTAGCATTTTTGCCTGGTTAGAGTAGGACTCACCAGATTGGGGACACTTTGGTGCAGTTGGTGATCTTAAATGCGTTAAAGCGTAACCAAGAGCCCCTGTCACTGCTTTCTTTCCTGTTGTGTGCTGCAGCCCCTCTGTGTATTTATGTATACAGTGTGTGTGTGTGTGTGTGTGTGTGTGTGTGTGTGTGTGTGTGTGTGTGTGTGTGTGTGTGTGTGTGTGTGTGTGTGTGTGTGTGTGTGTGTGTGTGTGTGTGTGTGTGTGTGTGTGTGTGTGTGTGTGTGTGTGTGTGTGTGTGTGTGTGTATATATACAGGTCCTTCTCAAAAAATTAACATATTGTGATAAAGTTCATTATTTTCTGTAATGTACTGATAAACATTACACTTTCATATATTTTAGATTCATTACACACAACTGAAGTAGTTCAAGCCTTTTATTGTTTTAATATTGAGGATTTTGACATACAGCTCATGAAAACCCAAAATTCCTATCTCAAAAAATTAGCATATCATGAATAGGTTCTCTAAACGAGCTATTAACCTAATCATCTGAATCAACTAATTAACTCTAAACACCTGCAAAAGATTCCTGAGGCTTTTAAAAACTCCCAGCCTGGTTCATTAATCAAAACCGCAATCATGGGTAAGACTGCCGACCTGACTGCTGTCCAGAAGGCCATCATTGACACCCTCAAGCAAGAGGGTAAGACACAGAAAGACATTTCTGAACAAATAGGTTGTTCCCAGAGTGCTGTATCAAGGCACCTCAGTGGGGAAGTCTGTGGGAAGGAAAAAGTGTGGCAGAAAACGCTGCACAATGAGAAGAGGTGACAGGACCCTGAGGAAGATTGTGGAGAAGGACCGATTCCAGACCTTGAGGGACCTGCAGAAGCAGTGGACTGAGTCTGGAGTAGAAACATCCAGAGCCACCATGTACAGGCGTGTGCAGGAAATGGGCTACAGGTGCGGCATTCCCCAGGTCAAGCCACTTTTGAACCAGAAACAGCGGCAGAAGCACCTGACCTGGGCTACAGAGAACCAGCAATGGACTGTTGCTCAGTGGTCCAAAGTACTTTTTTCGGATGAAAGCAACTTTTGCATGTCATTCGGAAATCAAGGTGCCAGAGTCTGGAGGAAGACTAGGGAGAGGGAAATGCCAAAATGCCTGAAGTCCAGTATCAAGTTGTCAAAAACCTGAGCGGTTTTTGCCTTTTTCATGATTGCTAACTCAGTAAAGGACCAGCCCTTAAAGCGTTGCTATCATATAAATCCAGCATAGTGGGGTCTGAACCCTCTATAACAGTAATTATAGATTGACGGTATACCTTGAAATGAATCAGAGCACTCAGTATATGATTTTATATAAAAATTGTATTTGCTTATCATACAGCATATATACAAAATATGAACAGTTCCAAGTAGTGTTTCCTTATAACAGTATTCCATCTTATCAAGGCTTTAGAGCCAAGTGATCATCAATCTTCTAAGTACATTCAAAAAAGAATATAACAGTTGTGTTATGTAGAAAAAGATCAAAGGTACAAGACAAGACAAGACAAATAACATTTATATTGCGCTTTTCTCCTTGCGGACTCAAAGCGCCAGAGCAGAGCAGCAGCCACTAGGGCGCGCTCTATTGGCAGTAGCAGTGTAAGGGAGACTTGCCAAAGGTAGTCTCATCTGTATCAATAGCTGTGTAAAACTTGTAGTAATCTTCTTAAAGAAATAGCATACAAATAGTGTGACGGTTCCGAGACCACAGAGCCCAGAGACACAGTGTATAGCGGCAGATTAAACAAAACCCGACTGGCAGGGCATTTATTGGTCACACAGTTCACACAAAAAGTTCACAATATTACTATATAATCCACAAAGGAGTGTCCGATTCCCCCTACCAAGCAGTCACAATTCCCAGCTTCGCAGGCAAAGCAACATAAGTCCCAAAGTTCCAGTAACTCCACCAATAGAAGGTGTCCAAGAGGTGCACAACAGATCCCAACAGTCCCAATAGATGCAGTTCTCATCAGTCCCAATATCCAGTAGACATGCGACAAGTAGTCTACACGACCAGATGCAGGTGAGATACACCAGTCCACAGTCCAGGGCCTCAGGGCACTAAGTTCAGCAAATCCTCTCTGGGTCCTGGCCGCATGGGGAATTCTCCTGGCTCACAACAGATCCAGTGAGCTGCTCTCCCTTCCCCAGACACAATCCAACTCCTTTCCATGAGGTACACACATGATACCAGCTCTGCTCTGAGGTGCCTAGCTGTCTGCCTCCCGCTGAGAGCCAACCACTCAGCAGCCTAAATAGTAAATGGCCTTAGGCTGATAAGGTGTATCTCTGATGTCTCCAGAGCTTGGGGGGAAGGTGAGTTTTCTATGGGACAACAAATACAGTACTGTACATTAGAGTCTGCAGTCCTAATCCAATCATCCATTGTCACAACTTCTCCCCCTCCCCTCTTAGGCATGTACCAGGGAAGACCTTCACAGGTCGCAGTGCTGGTACATGCCCCTGTGTGGGCTCTGACTTCTTGCAACTGTACCAACAAAGTAGCAACTGAGATCACCAACATCATTTCCCAGAAGTACATCTGCAGGCAGGCCACTCATCACACCTACAATACAATTCTGGGGCCCAAAGCCATAGTCCAAAATGACCCGAGCCCTTGGTATAGATTGTTGTGCGCCTCCAGCCAGTTGAATCACCAAGTTCCTCCCAGTCTGGATGGCCTCAAGCTGCACTAGTTTAGGATCCACAATTGTAAGAAATGCCCCAGAATGTCGAAAGCCAACAGCTCTATTACCATCCACAAAGACTTCCTGAAGGTACTTTTGGTGGACTTTAATGGAAGGAGAGACCAGGGGTTGCACCCCATAGAGGCCAGGGGTTGAATCCTGGAGCCATTCAGCTTGCAGAGGTGGCAGTCCCTCTGAGTTCTGAGGTACTTCCACATAATCACTAGTCCTTGGGGCCCCAGGTGATGCATTCCTCCTTCCCAGGTGACAGTAAGCCTGGTCATGCCCCAGTTGTCCACAGCCAAAGCAGGTACGTTGTGGAGGGTGTCGGGGCAACTGAAGTCGTGGAGTACAGGGCAAAGGGGGTGTGGTAACTGCAGGATGGGTGGATGGGCTTGGCCCTGGAGAAGACTGTGTTCTGTGATCTAAAGCTGCACCCTCATCTAGTATGACTGGATACCTGTCTCGTTCCTCCGAGTTCTGTGGTATTTCCACATAATGAATAGACCTTGGGACCCCAGGTGATGCATTTTTCCTTCTCAGGGGACAGTTAGCCTGAAAGTGCCCCAGCTGTCCACAACCAAAGCAGTGACGCTGCAGAGGGTTTGGGGCAGATCGAGATTGTGGCATATAGGGCAAAGAAGGTGAGGTAACCACAGGATGGGTAGAGGGGGTTAGGGCTGAAGAAGTCTGTTTTCGGTGATGTGGGGGGCAGTACAGTTGGGCTCCCTGGGGAGGTGTGTTACCTGTTCTGGGCGCCTCTGCTGACATCTTTCTCCAGTGTGGCTTGATAGTCAGTGCCTCATCTGCTAAGGCTGCAGCCTCATCCAGGGTACCTGGTTTCCTCTCTCGCACCCACTCACGGACTTCAGCTGGGCACTTGGAGAAGAATTGCTCCATTAGAAACACTTGAATAATCTGCTCTGCAGTAAAGGCTTGCTCTCCTTCCAGCCAACGGCGGCATGCTTGTGAAATCTTATGAGCAAAAATTTTAAAAGAGTTTTCCAGGTTGCAAGGGATGCTCCAAAACTTGCTCCTGTGAGCATCAGGCGTTATAGCATAATAATCCAATACTGCCTGCTTGATCGCCGCATAGTTGCGCTTTTCTCTTGGATCCAGCATGCGGTATGCTTCTGCAGCGCCCCCCTCCAGCAGCCCTACAATATGACAAGGCCAGTCCATAGAGGGAACATCCAGTAGTTCACACTGCAATTCAAAGTCCTGAAAGAACCCATCAACATCTCCCAATATTTCAATAAATGGTATAAAGTCCTTGCGAGAGATTTTTGGGGTCTCTCTGCACGCTGATATGGACACAGTGGCTAGCTCATGGTTCCGAGTAGCCTCTAGCTCCTGTCTCTGTTGGGCCTTACGGATAGCAGCAATTTTCATTTCTAGCGTTGCATCATCTCCTAGAATTGCCACCTCCTCCTCATACCATATGACCCACTTACTTTTCCCAGTCTGTGGAGGTGCCTCTGACCTGCTGGTCACTGGTGCTGCTGGGGTTGTCTCTGTAGCTTCACATCTCTGCTGTTCTGCTTTCTCCAGACTGGCCATCAGCTGGCCCTTAGTGAGTCCTCTGTAGCTCAGACCCAGCTCTCTGGCTCGATCTTGTAAACTGGCGACTGTCCAGTTTTGGTATTCAGATGAGCAATTATCCTCCATGATGATCAAGTCTTCGTCTGCCAACTACTGTGCTCTGACCCCACCACTGCCAACCAGTTGTGACGGTTCCGAGACCACAGAGCCCAGAGACACAGTGTATAGCGGCAGATTAAACAAAACCCGACTGGCAGGGTATTTATTGGTCACACAGTTCACACAAAAAGTTCACAATATTACTATATAATCCACAAAGGAGTGTCCGATTCCCCCTACCAAGCAGTCACAATTCCCAGCTTCGCAGGCAAAGCAACATAAGTCCCAAAGTTCCAGTAACTCCACCAATAGAAGGTGTCCAAGAGGTGCACAACAGATCCCAACAGTCCCAATAGATGCAGTACTCATCAGTCCCAATATCCAGTAGACATTCGACAAGTAGTCTACACGACCAGATGCAGGTGAGATACACCAGTCCACAGTCCAGGGCCTCAGGGCACTAAGTTCAGCAAATCCTCTCTGGGTCCTGGCAGCATGGGGAATTCTCCTGGCTCACAACAGATCCAGTGAGCTGCTCTCCCTTCCCCAGACACAATCCAACTCCTTTCCATGAGGTACACACGATACCAGCTCTGCTCTGAGGTGCCTAGCTGTCTGCCTCCCGCTGAGAGCCAACCACTCAGCAGCCTAAATAGTAAATGACCTTAGGCTGATAAGGTGTATCTCTGATGTCTCCAGAGCTTGGGGGGAAGGTGAGTTTTCTATGGGACAACAAATACAGTACTGTACATTAGAGTCTGCAGTCCTAATCCAATCATCCATTGTCACAACTAGCTTCTAAAAAACTTCTTGCTAACATCTTAAAAAAACTTAATGCTGAAAAATTAATAAAGTAAATCACCAGAATATTAAGCATATTACCCCTTCTCTGTCATCTCTTCAGCATCTAGAACCACTTGTGGGAAGGCAGCTTCTGCCTCATGTGTCTTCTCAGGAGATTGTTGGGCTTCTGCAAACAATGAGTTTACAGCTCCTACCTTTATAGGGGCTGGAGGCAATATGGCTGCCTAATCTGGACTTTCCCTGAATCCCAGGATCTGATTGGCTAAATCTTTCATGCGTCAATGCTTTATCATGTTTTCATGTTACCTAAGTCACAATATTATTGTTTATAAATTCTTAATTACCTTATCTTGTGGGAATTTACGTCATTTGGAGTGCTTGACATTTGATATAGGGTCATTTCTGACGCACTTAATTAAAAATGGACGTCAACAGCCATCTTATCTGTTGGCTGACCCAGACATGGAGACTAAACAATATCATTCATGACGCATTTCTGATAAAGTGTTCACTGCTAATTAGGTTGGAATGTCTTGGTACTTCCCCAGACATGAGATTGGTCAGGTTGACATTGTAACCAGACCTGTGAGAGCCTTCAGCAATTTAAGGCTTATTGAAACATACAAGGCTTCTAATATACTTATTTAAATATAAAGCTTATTATATAATTCTTCTTGAAACAATTAATCATATAAGAAATAATTGCACATTAAATCTTGATAATATAAAATCCTTTTCCATATATTTGTCTTTCTGATGAAGAAATAAATATCTAAATTCAACCGGCAGAGGTCCGCATTTCATAACAAATAACAAACAGTATTAATAATGTTGACGCCAGATGGCATCATGGAGTCATCTTTAACTAATTGGGAAACCCCCTTGTTTTATATTTTATATCTCTCATATTTTGACTTTCTCTGTCTGGGAAATGTTTTGCTGGCCTTGGCCTTCAAGCTAAGAAACATGTCAACATCTTCTAAAACTAAAACAATCTCACAAGAAGGTTTCACAGACCCAAATCATCACTAGCTTTTAAATATATTTTAAAATAATAGATTCTATTATATAGGGTTTAACAATAACTATTCCTTTCTTTAGAAGGACTGTATTGATCATTAATATTTAGATGAATAATATCTGTGTGTAATAATTATGTGCATTTATAATTACTGCAGTAATGTGAGTTTAACTTGCTTCTGTCTTCACACAGAAGCCTCTTTAAATGTCAAGACCACGCACTAGCATAAACAAGAATGCTCTGACTTTTTGTAACTAGAATAATCTTATAGGCCTCACAGCCTGGAATATGCTATGTCACAGAGCAATATAAAGTACTCTAACTTTTCACTTTACAATGAAATTTTGCATAGAACATTAAAACTTAACACATATACATATGACATATTTTCCTGCATTAATAAAACCGCTAGAATTCTGACAAAGTACCCACAGTCAGGGATGGTCTGGGGTGCCATGTCAGCTGCTGGTGTTGATCCACTGTGTTTTATCAAGGGCAGGATCAATGCAGCTAGCTATCAGGAGATTTTGGAGCACTTCATGCTTCCATCTGCTGAAAAGCTTTATGGAGATGAAGATTTCATTTTTTCAGCATGACCTGGCACCTGCTCACAGTGCCAAAACCACTGGTAAATGGTTTACTGACCATGGTATTACTGTGCTCAAATGGCCTGCCAACTCTCCTGACCTGAACCCCATAGAGAATCTGTGGGATATTGTGAAGAGAAAGTTGAGAGACGCAAGACCTAACACTCTGGATGAGCTTAAGGCCGCTATCGAAGCATCCTGGGCCTCCATAACACCTGAGCAGTGCCACAGGCTGATTGCCTCCATGCCACGCCGCATTGAAGCAATCATTTCTGCAAAAGGATTCCCGACCAAGTATTGAGTGCATAACTGAACATAATTATTTGAAGGTTGACTTTTTTTTTTTGTTTTAAAAACACTTTTCTTTTATTGGTCGGATGAAATATGCTAATTTTTTGATATAGGAATTTTGGGTTTTCATGAGCTGTATGCCAAAATCATCAGTATTAAAACAATAAAAGGCTTGAACTACTTCAGTTGTGTGTAATGAATCTAAAATATATGAAAGTCTAATGTTTATCAGTACATTACAGAAAATAATGAACTTTATCACAATATGTTAATTTTTTGAGAAGGACCTGTCTGTGCGTGTATATATATATATATATATATATATATATATATATATATATATATATATATATATATATATATACACACATACATACATACATACATACAGTGGGTTGCAAAAGTATTCGGCCCCCTTGAAGTTTTCCACCTTTTTGACACATTACTGCCACAAACATGCATCAATTTTATTGGAATTCCATGTGAAAGACCAATACAAAGTGCTGTACATATGAGAAGTGGATCGAAAATCATACATCGTTCCAAACATTTTTTACAAATAAATAACTGCAAAGTGGGGTGTGCGTAATTATTCCGCCTAGTGAGTCAATACTTTGTAGAACCACCTTGTGCTGCAATTACAGCTGCCAGTCTTTTAGGGTATGTCTCTCTACCAGCTTTGCACATCTAGAGACTGAAATCCTTGCCCATTCTTCTTTGCAAAACAGCTCCAGCTCAGTCAGATTAGATGGACAGCGTTTGTGAACAGCAGTTTTCAGATCTTGCCACAGATTCTCGATTGGATTTAGATCTGGACTTTGACTGGGCCATTCTAACACATAGATATTTTTTGTTTTAAACCATTCCATTGTTGCCCTGGCTTTATGTTTAGGGTCGCTGTCCTGCTGGAAGGTGAACCTCCGCCCTAGTCTCAAGTCTTTTGCAGTCTCCAAGAGGTTTTCTTCCAAGTTTGCCCTGTATTTGGCTCCATTCATCTTCCCATCAACTCTGACCAGCTTCCCTGTCCCTGCGGAAGAGATGCACCCCCCGAGCATGATGCTGCCACCATCATATTTGACAGTGGGGATGGTGTGTTCAAAGTGATGTGCAGTGTTAGTTTTCCGCCACACATAACGTTTTGCATTTTGGCCAAAAAGTTCCATTTTGGTCTCATCTGACCAGAGCACCTTCTTCCACATGGTTGCTGTGTCCCCCACATGGCTTGTGGCAAACTGCAAACGGGACTTTTTATGCTTTCTGTTAACAATGCCTTTCTTCTTGCCACTCTGTACAGTGCATGACTAATAGTACTATGGACAGAGTCTCCCACCTGAGCTGTAGATCTCTGCAGCTTGTCCAGAGTCACCATGGGCCTCTTGACTGCATTTCTGATCAGCGCTCTCCTTGTTCGGCCTGTGAGTTTAGGTGGATGGCCTTGTCTTGGTAGGTTTACAGTTGTGCTTTCGGGGTGTATGGCCCCCCGTTGCCTCACGATCTCACTGGTTCCACTCCTCAGTAGGTGCAGACTTTCCCAGTCCGTGTTGAGTGAGGTCCTTGGGTTGTAGAGTATATGAAAAAAAGAAGAATGGGAAGACCAGCTTCCTATCGTGTAATCCAGTTTATTTTAAAAAAGTTAAAAACTTGATCAAAAGTTCATAAGAGCCAGCATCGAAAAAATACACCTCTCGGCATGAGTAGGAATCAGTTACAGGCGGCCGCCTATAGCCCGCTTTACCCTTCAGTGTATGAATGTCTGCTGCTCGAATGCCGCTGAGACGCCAGACCGCCAAGCCGGTGGCCAGCGCTCGTTCTGCTCTGCGTGATTGCGTCACTCCGTGGCTCCGCCCCTTATGAACTTTTGATCAAGTTTTTAACTTTTTTAAAATAAACTGGATTACACGATAGGAAGCTGGTCTTCCCATTCTTCTTTTTTTCATATACTCTACAACCCAAGGACCTCACTCAACACGGACTGGGAAAGTCTGCACCTACTGAGGAGTGGAACCAGTGAGATCGTGAGGCAACGGGGGGCCATACACCCCGAAAGCGCTGCTTGGTCTTCTAATAGACCACAACATCTGGTGAGTGAGTCCATGAAGGGGGGAGAGGTGGATGTATGAAATTTATACTGAGAGCGCAATCATACTGAATTTCATTGCATAAAGCTGGATATAACCCAGAACTTTGACTGCAGCACTTGGTGGAAACATATGTGGACTTTAAACAAATTGATACCACATTGTCATTTTTAAACTGTGAATCATTGTAGGTGGGCGGGGTTCCAACCCGCAACGCGTAGGTGGGCGGGGTTCCAACCCGCACGTTCGTCCTGGAGCTATCCGGAGTGTATCTGAGCCGGGATTGATCATAGGCATTGCTGGCTTGCCTTTGGATTCCTGTGGCCGGGAACCTCTCCTCTCGCATTGAGGTCCGGCAAAAAAAGTGACAGTTTCCCCTGTGCGCACAGCAGCTAAATCAAGGACGACACTTGGATGAAGAGTGGTGAGTCCCGCGATGCGGGTGAAGATTTTTACTTACCTGTTGCCGTTACCTTGGAAGCCATCTTGACTGTATCCCGGCCAGTAGTCTGACACTTTGCAGGCGGCCCTCATCCCCACTCTGTTCCATTCCCTCCCTGCAGGGTTGATATCCTTGTCGGTGGTACCGGTACCCCTGTGTGTGGGAGGTGTTTTGAGAGTGTGTTTGCGGCATGTCTGGTACGGAGCGCTCCAGTGCTTTTTAAATGGTTTTATGGCTTTTTTTCCCATGTGTGTTATTTTTCTACCATTAAAGTTTACTCCATTCAGCCTGCAGAGTGATGGCACTTG